>NW_010366875.1:0-36663 GCF_000414095.1 Morus notabilis
GATGACTTCAGTGGAATTTGGTCTCGGGACATCAGTTTGACAAGGCACAAGAGGAAGCTCAGGATGTTGATCCACTGGTTCAGGGTTCTTCTGACGCCTTGTGTAAACTTGAAGTTCCTTGCCCTTGGACTCCTTGTCTCCTTGAATTTGACTCGGCTCTGATAGTAGTTCACTGGAAATATTGGGTTCAGGTACCTCAAAGGAAATGTCAGGCATGGACATGTCCCAAAACTGATATTCTTTCTGTTGGTTGACTGAACTCTCCCCCTGAATATGAGTTTTGGTATAAAAGGGCACATTTTCAAAAAAAGTCACATCCATAGTGTTATAGGTTTTTCGAGTGATGGGGCAAAAACACTTGTACCCCTTTTGATGAGGAGAATAACCTATAAAAAGACACTTGACTGACTTTGGATCATGTTTACTTCGCTGATGAGAAGGGATATGGACATATGCACAACATCCAAAAACTTTGGGAGGAATATCGGTTATAATTCGAGTGTGAGGAAAGTTTTTGGAAAGAACCTGACACGGGGTATCAAATTTCAAGACTCTAGAAGGCATTCTATTAATTAGGTAGGTGGCAGTTAAAACTGCCTCCCCCCAAAAATGCTTTGGAACATGAGTGGTAAACCTAATAGATCGGGCTACCTCCAGAAGGTGTCTATTTTTCCTCTCTGCTATCCCATTCTGTTGAGGGGTATCTATACAGGAGCTTTGGTGAATGATTCCATTTTCTAGAAGGTAATTTCCAATTATGGAGTTAAAGTACTCCTTGGTATTATCGGTTCTAAACAACTGAATCTTGGCTTGAAATTGTGTTTGAACCATAGAATGAAAGGATTTGAAAAGGGATCCTGCCTCTGATTTTTCCTTCATAAGAAATACCCACGTAACTCGAGTATGGTCATCAACGAAAGTAACAAACCATCTAGCACCAGAGATATTTTGAACACGAGAGGGCCCCCAAATATCACTATGAATAATAGAAAATGGTTTTGATGGTTTGTACTTTTGGGGAGGGTAAGAGTTACGACAATGCTTAGAGAATTGACAAACTTCACATTGAAAAAGCTTGGGATGTCTATTAAATAATGATGGAAACATCTTTGATAAGTACATAAAGTTTGGGTGTCCTAAGCGATAATGCAATAACATGATTGTACTTTCTTTATTTGAATCTAAAGACAAGTTTATTGTAGGATTTGGAGTAGAGGAGGAAACATGATGTACTTGTGGGTCTTGCTTTCCTGCGGCCCTAAACCAGTAGAGTCCTTTGCTCTCCTTAGCATTGCCAATCATCTTCCCCGAAGCCAAATCCTGAAACGAACAATGAGTGGCAGTAAATTTAGTTATGCAATTTAAGTCTTTTGTAAGTCTGCTGATAGACAGTAAATTGCATGAAAGATTGGGAACCAAAAGAACTTGGTTAAGAATTAGTGTCTCGGAGATGAGCACTTTCCCAATACCAGTTACCGCGGAAAGGGAACCATCTGCAATTCTAACTTTGTAATCCTCATGGCAGGGACTGCAATCATGGAGTAATGATACATCACCTGTCATGTGATCAGAAGCTCCAGAATCGATGATCCACCCTGATGAATCCTCGGCTTTTGTATGTAAGGCAGTTAGGAAGTTACCTCTTTGAGTAGTGGATGCAGTTGAGATAACCGGGTTAGGAGAAGATCCTTGACTGAACATCTTTTGCAACCACTCTACTTGTTCTTTGCTGAAGAGAGTCGAATCATTTGCACTCCTTTCTTTTCCATCTGAGTCAGCTACGAAACCACGTGCCTCCTTTTCCTTGTTTGATTTCCAGTCTACGGGCTTCCCATGTATTTTCCAACACGTTTCTTTGGTGTGACCTGGGCGACGGCAATGATCACACCATTGTCTTCCTTTTTTCTGCCGAGCATCATAGGAAGAAGTGGATCCACGGGAGACAAGGGCTGACCCTTCTTGAGTATTAGTGGTTCCTTGAGAGACCAGGGCCGATCCTTCCGGGGTGTTTGAGGATGACCGAGTACCCATCATCAATTTCTTCCTGCTTTCTTCTCTTCTCACCTCTGAGAAGGCTTCTCGAATTGTTGGAAGTGGCTTGGTACCAAGGATTCTCCCCCTTACTTCATCTAGGGATTTGTCTAATCCCAGTAGGAACTTGAACACCCTTTCTTTTTCAATGATCTTCTTGTACCGGCTTGCATCTCCAGGGGACTCCCAATCCAGATTCTCAAACACATCTAATTGTTGCCACAAACGACTAAGAGTGTTATAGTATTGAGTCACAGTCATCTCACCTTGCCTTAGATCATGCAGAGCTCCCTTGATATCAAACAGATCAGCGGTATTGTCGCTGTCCGAGTAGGTTTCTTTTGCTGCTGTCCAAATCTCATGTGCAGTATCATAAAACAGAAAATTTTGACCAATTTCTGTGTCCATTGCATTGATCAACCAAGACATAACCAGATTGTTCTCGGTATTCCACACCTTGAACTTCTTATCATCCTTCTTCGGTAGTTCTGTGGTGCTGTAGAGGTATTCATCCTTACCTCTTCCTGTGATGAACATCAAAACAGCCTTCGCCCATTGATGGTAGTTGTGGCCGGTTAACTTGTGCCTTGTGATGAGAAAAGACGAACTTTCTGCTCCACCATTGCTCACGAGTTCTTGGCCTGATACCGTTCCAACGACGCTCCTGCTTGTTTCTGAGGCCATAGAGGATGGACTACTGCCTAAGAGACTTTATGGAACACTGATTTGGAACGAAGGAGGATGCTAGGTTTGCACCTAGAAACCGGGGAAAAGAAGGAGTAAATATGGTTTCAAGTTTCACCAGAAAAAGGGATTAGGCTGTGTTCTGGTTTGCATCAGAACTGAAAAAAAAAAAAAACTGGTCCAGGCAACCTTGCTCTGATACCATGAAGAAAAAACAGAGAGAATTTTTCTTAGTTTATTTCATCAGCCGAAACATACATTTATACAGAAGAGGAGATTACCAACAGCTGGTAATTCCTTGATTTACTCCGTCAAATCCTACAGAAAAGGAAAACTAATTAGCTAGTTATGGAAACTAATCTACAGCTATTTACAGCCTAGTAGATCTCCTATTTACAGCCCATTACTGCCTAATATCTCCGGAATTCCATAAAAACATTTGTCCCTTTTACTCTTATTAATTCATAGTGATATTTGGGCCATCTACGGTTCTTAATGTTTCTGGTACTAGATGGTTTGTATCATTTACTGATGATTGCACTCGTGTGACGTGGATATATCTCATGAAAAATAAATCTGATGCGAGCACAGTGTTTCCTAATTTCTATAACATGGTCAAGACTCAATTTGACGTGGGAATTAAATGATTTCAATCTAATAATGCCAAAGACTATTTTAACCAATTTCTCTCACCATTTTTTCAAAAACAGAGAATTATTCATGAGTCCTCTTATGTTAGCACACCTCAACAAAATGGGGTGGTCGAACGAAAGAACGGCCTTTTTCTTGCTATCACAAGGGCATCTTTTTTCACAAAATGTCCCAAAACAGTATTGAGGAGAAGGCATCTTAATCGCTGCCTATCTCATAAATAGACTGTCAACAAGAGTTGTTGACTTTAAAAGCCCCTTGGAAACTGTTACAAAATTCTTTTTGAATTTTAGTGTCTCAAACAATCTTAATCCAAGAATTTTTGGGAGTGTTGCCTTTGTTCATGTCCACTCTCCAAAGAGGGGAAAACTTGATCCACGTGCTCTCAAGTGTGTTTTTGTTGGCTATTCATCCCCTCAAAAAGTACAAATGTTTCCATCCACCAATAAGAAAATTTTCATTTCCGCTGATGTCACCTTTGTCGAAACTAAGTCATATTTTTCACATTCCTATCTTCAGGGGGAGAATTTGAGTGAAGATGGGGAAAAAGACTTGTTCCTTCTTGGTCTCCCTAGTCAGTCTGAGTCCAAGTCTACATCTGTTGAGTTCATCGAGTCAATTCCTGTTCAGCCCGATTATGCGTCCACTGAGTCAGTTTCTGCTGAGTTAGTACCTGTTGTCAGCTCATCACCCAATCAGGCCACTAATTCTCAGTCTGAAATGGTATTGGAAAAGGGAAAGCAAGACAGTCTTTAGCCACAACTAGTTTATTCTAGGAAGCAAAAGCCAATCTCTCAACTTGTGTCTGTCCAATCTCCTATCTGAGCTGTTGTGACACAACTACCAAGCTTTGCCGAGACCACCACACAACCACCAACCTTTGCCAAGACCACCACACAATCACCAGGCCCTAAAGAGCCCCCAAATGAAATTGTTGAACCAAGTGACTATGACCTACCAGTTGCCCTTAGAAAAGGATCCAAAGCCTGCACAAAACATCCATTATACATGTATGTCCTATGAAAACTTTTTCCAGAACCATAGCCTTCCTTAGTAATCTACACAGAATTCCTATTCCTTGAAACCTATCCAAGGCATTAGGAAATGAGAAGTTGGAGAATGCTATGAAAGTGGAGATGGAAGCTCTAGAGAAGAATAAAACATGGGACTTGGTCAGGTTGCCTAAAGGGAAGAAGTTAGTTAGATGTAGATGGGTTTTCACCATAAAATACAAGTAAAAATTGGTTCCTTGGAGAGATATATGGCAAGATTGGTTGCCAAAGGCTACACTCAAACCTATGGTGTAGACTATCTCGAGACATTCGCCTCGGTTGCAAAAATGAATACAGTGCAAGTTCTTTCATTGGCTGCCAATTTTGGAAGGGGCTTACAGCAGTTTGACGTAAAAAAAAAAAAAAAAGGCCTTTTTGCATGGTGATCTTGAAGAGGAAATTTACATGGAAGTTCCTCCAGGATTTGAATCCAAAGAAGGGATGGTGTGGAAGTTGAAAAAGGCCCTATAAGGACTCAAGCAATCACCAAGGGCTTGGTTCGGGAGATTTATGAAGGTGATGACTGCCTTGGGTTATCAGCAGAGTCAAGGAGATCATACTCTGTGAAACACTCGAAGTTTGGGGGAGTAGTGGCAACGATATAGAAGGAATGCAAAAGCGGCAATGATACAAAAGGAATGCAAAACTTGAAGAAATGCTTGGAAAAGGAGTTTGGCATCAAAGAACTTAGAAAGTTACAATACTTTCTAGGTATCAAAGTAGTGGATTCAAAGCAGGGAATTTTTAGATCACAATAAAAGTATGTGTTAGATTTATTAAAAGCGGCTGGAATGCTAGGGTGTGAGCCAATTGACACGCCCATCGAGTTTAACCATGGTTTATGTGATGCTCCAAAAGACACCGTGGTGGATAGAAGTTCTTATCAGAGACTCGTTGGGAGATTGATTTATTTGGCACATACGAGACCAGACATTGCTTTTACTATGAGCGTTAGTCAGTTATGCATAATCCTAAAGAAATGCATCTCAAGGTTGTAAACATAATTCTGCAGTACTTGAAGGGTGCCCGATGGAGAGGAATCTTGTTCAAGAAAGGAGGGAGCATGACACTAGAGATCTACACTAATGCAAGCAGGTTCTTTAGTCAACAGGAGGTCAACTTCGGGATATTGTACTTTTCTAGGTGGCAATCTTGTGCCATGGAAGGGTAAAAAAACAATGGTCGCAAGATCAAGTGCAAAATCCGAGTTCAGGTCAATGGCGCTTGGGATATGCGAACTATTGTGGTTAAAAGTAATTTTGGTTTGATCTGCGAGTGAAGTGGGAAGGTGTTAGGAACCGTTAGTTGGGGGAGGACATCACTAGATTGTTAGTAGCGGTTAGAGGAGAGCTAGTAACATAAAAGGGAGGGATTAGTTGTTAGTAGGGGAAGGTCTGATTTGTAGAGTTCTGGGAATTGTTTTGGGATTGGGAAACCAAGATGGAAGAATTAGATAGTCTCTCAAACACTATCTCAATTAGGATTTCCTAATTGTTCTATCAGTGCTTATCATGAATAATAATTCTCTTTCATTCAAATTCTTATTGTTTAGATCAGGTTCCTATTAGAAGGTCCTATGAAATTGTGTTGTGATAAAAAGCCGGCCATAAGCTTTGCTCATAATCCAATGCAACATGATTGAACGAACATATTGAAGTTGATCGACACTTTATAAAGGAGAAATTGGAAAGTGCCTAATCTGTACTTTGTTTCAATTAAAGACCAATTGGCTGATGTACTCACAAAGGGGCTGCCGAGCACTGTTTTCCAAAGCATTGTCAGCAAGCTTGGAATGGAAGATATTCCATTCACCAACTTGAGGGGGAGTGTTATGAGATATGGTTGGGTAATTTCCTGATTTGTAGGATGGTTAGTTCCTGAGTTAGCTCTTTAGCCGTGTATTATTAATATGTGTATACAGGATTATATGAATTAATAAAGGTTTTTCTCATTTACCATTCACGACCGCCATATTGTTCTTTTCAGAACATTCCTTCCAGTCTATTTCTATCTCATTGGTCGTTAGAAATCTTTGTTCACATATGTTAAGATTAATAGTCTTAGTTCTTACAATACAAGCATATCAGAAACTCTGTTCATATATAATGTAGTTTTCAAAGATCAACAAGTAGTTATTTACTGTATGTAACCTGTCCTCAGTGCTTTTCACTTATTAGCAACTTCCCTTTCGACACCTCTGCTTTGCTAATAGTGTTTAAGGATGCTACTTGCATAAAACAAAGCTTAACTGCATATTCTCTATCAGGATCTTGTGGGGGGGTTTTTTTTTCCCCCCCTCTTTTTTGGCTAAAGTAGGATCTTGTTAGTTTTTTTTAATTGTGTCCCCCGGGATCTGAACCCAGAACTTAATACATACGATCTTTGTGCTTTTCACGTGTTACCATCATCCCTTACATACATTTGTTTGGTTAATGGTGTCAAAGATCGATACTCGCAGTTTTGCATAATAAATTCGTGCTACTTATCATTACACTTAATCATGAGTTTCGTCAGTGGTGCCAAAGAATGGTTCTTGCACATTGAATAAGTTTTGAAAATATCTAATTGCAATACATTCGGATCTAGAAATGACTAGTTGACTCCATTTGTAGATACATGGGGCGACAGTTTTCCGATTCCTGAACCAGACTGGGACCTTGTCATTGCGAGTGATATCTTGTTGTGTAAGTTTATACTCAAATCATCTTGTTTAATGCAAGTTGGCTGACTTGTTTAATCACATCTTTTGAGAATAATTAAGTATCAAAAATATCAAAAGGTTGCCTCTTTGATCATGTAACTGAACTGACTTTTTCCTTCTTCTTGGCTGTCTTAGATGTGAAACAGTACACAAACTTGATAAAAACTCTCTCATTTCTTCTCAAATCTTACAAGAGAAAACGTGAACAAGCTGTTCCTCAGACAAAAAAAGAGCAGGATGGTGGTATATGCTCACGAACTTTAGAAAGTACATGTAAATTAGACGCCGAAAGTGAACATTTGCTTATTCTTTCTTACGTAACTTGCAGGATCGTGCATAGCGTTGCCGCGGCCAGCATTTCTATTGAGTTGGAGGCGCAGAATTGGAAAGGAGGATGAGACGCTCTTCTTTAGTGGTTGTGAGGATGCTGGTCTTGGTGTCAAGCATATTGGATCCCGCGTATATTGCATCAAGCCTAGAGAAACAACTACACCGGGCAAACAGATAGAGTTTCTGTAGGAGAAACTTCTTTCTATGATTTTTTTCTTTTTGGGGGGTGGGGGTGAAGAAATGAATTGAGCTCATAAGTACTTTCTATATATCTTGCCTCCGTTGGACTATAAACAGAAATTTCTGGATATATTTTCACTACAACAAAAAGGAACTTTAGTGACGACAAAAGTGGTCGTTACAACATGCCAAGATGTCGCTAAAAAACATGTGGCGGCAACAAGTCATTGCTACATAGTCGTCGCCAAAACTTTTTTGTCGTCACTCTTTTTGATAACGATCATAGGTAATATGACATCAGCAAAGATTATTGCAACAACATTTCAAAATTTTCTCCTTCTCCTCCTCTTCCTCCTTCTCCGCCTCCTCCTCTTCTTCTTCTTCACCTGAGTGGACGATAATTAAAGATATTTAATGACTTAAGTTTAGTTCTTTGATTTATTGTTTATCACATTTTGCATCTGAAACTTGAATAGTCTCATTGTAATTAAGGAGAAAAAAACTCTCCAATTAATAGGAGAACTAAAACTCCTCATTATCCATGTATTATAAATTTTTCATTTGAGAGGAAAGATTACGCACTTAATTTTGACTGGGATCGTCATTGACGTAAGATCAACGAGCAGAGAATAGTACCTAGGTCGAGTCGAGACTGATGACATGATCATATCAGGATGTCCATTAAGATCGAGTCGGGATTGCTATTAGGGTCGAGTGGAGACTAGCAATAGGGTCAGATCAGGACAGCTGTCAAGAGGCTTAACATGCCGAGACCATTTTCAAGGTCGGGATCTGAGTGGATAGAAAAAAGGATTGAGAAAATTTGTAAGGATCTATTTGTACATAATTTAAGATTGGGGTCAAAATGTAACTTTAAAAAAATGTATAGGTCAAAATATGACTTTTAAAACATTTAGGCGCTAAAATATAAATTTTGAAACTTTTGGGCAAAAATATAATTTACTTAAATTGTTTACCTTTTGTTTGAAAATATGTAATAAAATAACCTCACCAAACATGTTTTTTTGTTTTATTTTTAAAGACAAAAAATCACATGCAGAACCAAGCAACAAACATAATTTCAATAGCTCCCCTGTGGTTGATGGAAAACCGGGATTGATCAAGGTCAAGAAACCAATAAAATAAAGGTCACCTATAACATCGCAAAGAAACAGTTTCAACGGAATAGAATTATAAAGAAAAGTAAAGAGTGGAGAAACTGTCTGCCTTATTACAGATTGAAAACACAAAAACAACGGAAAATAATACTTAAAGGCTATTTGTACCTATGCCTTCTCAACTTTAGGGTTACCCTCATTTTATTCTCTAAACTTTAAAAGTTTCCACTGTATTACATTAAACTTCGAATTTCTCCCATTTTGCTCCCTCCATTGCATTTTTCATCAAAACCAAACAAAAGTAGAAATTGCACTCACGTGGGGATTTTAGGAGGGTAAAATCATAACTTTGGGGTCTCCTCCACTTTACCCTTAAATTTTAAAAGTTCCAACCATATTACATCTAAACTTTGGTACTTGTCTACTCACCTCCATAGCAACCATATGTTGATATCTTTTTTTTGTTATTTTTTTTCCTTGGATTATATTAGCTGAGTTGATCGATAAGGAGACCGATTTTTACCAAATAGGAGTTTGTTGGATTCGAATCAAGCCTGTTGACAAATTTAACAAAATTGCATCACAATTCCAATTGCAATGTAAGTGGCAACCTAGGATGAAAATAACAATATCAATGGAAATATCAGCATCAAGATTTTATAGAAATATTCATATCAGTGGAAATTGACTTAAATACGCAAATTCATCCTAAAACATGATTTTTAAATAACATTTAAAAAACTCTAAAAGATAAATTAGATAAAGCTCGCAATAAAAAATATTTATGCATGATATGAAATAAACATAGTATAAAATATAGAGCATATATTTTATGGTAATTTTCAAGGAGATATCAAATTTAAAACCTTATTAAAATGTGATCATAGTATAGTATAGTGGTTAAGCAATGATCGTTCCCGTAGAGGATTGGGTTTAATTAAGAAGTTATTAATCTTGTTAAACAATAAAATAAATAGGGGATTTGAATAACTAACTAAACTAAATAAAATAAAATAAAATAAAACATGAAATAATAAAAAAGAAAACAATTACTAAAGGAATGGTCAAAGGATCAATCTCCACCACTAAACAATGAAATCATAATGAATATGCAATATTATCTCCAATATTCTATCAAAACTATCAACTGTAATAGCAAAAGCTCTACTACCCCAATATTTCCTTAGTTCGTCGTTAAGCAAAACAAGCTCTTCACTTAATCCCTTTCCCTCAAACAACCTAGAATAAGCTCTCTAGATTTAATCCAAAGAAAGCATTACGATGAGAAAGATAGGTTGATCTAAGCAATAAACACTCAAGCTCGGAATATTTAACCTAAGTTATGCTCTTTGTGCAACTATACGAAAGCTTGACCACAATCAATAATCACAATTACTACTAATAATTAAGAATTCAAGACAATTACGGATCAAGACATCTAATCTAGCAATAGAATACTCTCAAGTCCTATTTAGTTGGCCACCCAAACGAAACAAGAAAATAATCATAAACAATAATTATGGAAGAACATAAACAATTTCAATAGAGAATTGGAAAATAATCTCAAAACATTCATCACAAATCCATGTCTAGGGTTATAATTGAAAAGAAAATAAAAACTAAAGACGATAAAGAGAGAAGAGAAGAAAGAACTAGAATAATCTTCAAGAATCTCCTCTTTTTCTTCTTCTTCATCTCTTGATGGCTGGAAAATAATGGGTAAAAACTTCTTGAAAAGACCTTGATCTATTTATAGGGCTCCAAGTGGTGGTCAAATAGGGTAATTTTTTAGGCCAAAAATCATGTTTCGTGGTGGCCAAGTCGCGAACTAGCATTGTGGCGCTACAGAAATTCTGACGGAGTTTTTGCACGCGCAGGTGGTTGGTTGGTGCCACGGCACTACTAAACCATCGTTGGCGCTATGGTGGTAAGCAGGCAATGTCTTGGCACTACAAACTGGCGCCAAAGTGCCACCCATTCTGTCCACTTCATGCTTTTTCCTCCGTTTTGGGACATTTTAAATTCGCAATCATTCTTTGACTTTTAAAACACCTACAAAACATAAAATCATAATTAAAACACAAAAATACTTAAGAATCAAGCAAAGAAAAATGGGAAAAATAATTGGAAAAATATATAAAATTATGCACTTATCAATATTCACAAATTAAGTAAAATAATTGAAAGCCAACCTAATGCAAGCACCTTGCATCCAGAGTTTCATAAAAAATTAAAAAATAAATAAATATCAAGAAGAGCTTCTATAAGGCTCGCATGTATATAAATATTGAAATACCTTCTAGGTTTAAATAGTATTTGATTACAGGACACGAAATTTAAATAGTTTCTTATATAATATTGGAAGACTGCGTTCAAAAGTAAACTAAAAAAATATCAAAATTACTAGATTCAAAAGTAAATTTAAAAAAAAAGAATAAAGTCTAAATATTTGTCAATATTTTGCTGAAATTTCCACAAAATTTCAGCAAAATTTCCATGATATTTTATCATTTAACCCCACATTTTTCAAAGTGGGAGAAATTCAAACTCTGAGAAACTATAGGAATTTTTAAAGGTCAAAAGCAAAGTGAAGATAACCTTAAATTTCAAGGGACATAAGTGCGAATAATGCAAAGTCCAATTAGGATTTGACCTTCTTAGAACCACATGAGAGCACTTGTTATTTTTGTATTTGGCCTTGACAAAAAATGGAACAAAGGAGACAAAGTGGGAGGAATTCAAAAGTTAGAGCAGTACAATAGGAACTTTAGACTTTAGGAGGTAAAATATGAGTGACCCTAAAATTCTTTAGGATATAGTACGGTAGGAACTTTAGACTTTAGGAGGTAAAATATGAGTGACCCTAAAATTCTTTAGGATATAGTACGGTAGGAACTTTAGACTTTAGGAGGTAAAATATGAGTGACCCTAAAATTCTTTAGGATATGGTTCGCCCTAAATATAAACATCTACTACAAAAATGGATAAGGAAATCTTGACATATCATGGGGAGCACCATTGGTCAGGATTCGAACACTGCAACTCTCAAGAGCAGCCGAGCAAAACAACAAAGGGCCAAGAGCACCATAAGTGAAAGTACATCTATTCACCGACACTGAGATCCACGTGTCGTTGCTATCATCTACCAATGTCGTAACACACATCTTCTATGGAGATGCAACACCATGACGATCGAAACCCGTAAATTGTTAAAACACCAAAGGCAAAACAAGGGTACGACAACCATAGCACCACTTTCGCCGTCGAGCAAAACTCCTCCAACTCTCCCTACCTCCAACTCCGTCACAACAAGGGTATGGCAACCATCCCCCTTACGTCACAACCCAGCCCCAATAGCCATAAAGTCGAACCCTAACACACACACACATAGAGAGAGGGAGGGAGAGGAAGAGACGCAAACTATACACTAGTAGAAATAGTATTTTAGACGTAATAACCATCATTAAAACCTATAACAACAGTTTAAAAACCGATTGTCTTATCCACAGTCGTTAAATGTCAAGTACTTTAAACGAGGGTTACCGTTGTATAATATGCGCATGAAAGTCCAACAAAAGCACTTTAGACGATGGTTTTTATGAAATCTATCTCTAATGTGGCAAGTTTAATGACGATTTTTATAAAAATCGTCGTCTAATGTGTCACTTTTAACAATGGTTTTTAGAAAAACCTTCATCAAAAGTCTTAAATTTTTTTTTTTTTTTTTAAAATCATATTAACACAACACTATTTCTTGAATTGTTCAAACAACATCTTCATCAAAATATTATTCACAACACAAATTTCATAAAGACAACAACACAAACTAAAAAGGTCAAAGAAACTTATTTCAAATACTCCTCACATATATTAAATTAAATATTCTCAAAAAAACTTAACAAAGTGTCTACAAAATAAGAATAACAAAAAAATCAAAATAAAAAATATAAATCTAAAAAAAATTGATTACAACAATAAAATATTTAAGCATTCTAATATACTCTGATTCCAACGGTTATGATAGTATTATGAATATGGTCGTTGGGGTTGGGCGGTGACGGGGGCGGCGACGACAATAGCATTAGGATGTGGTAGCTATGGTTTAGAGATCAAAAAAATTGTGGGAGAGATGAAGTAGATTTGGAGGAACAACTTCAAGGCTTGGGAGGGGAATGAATTAGAGAGAATAGGAAGGAGGAGAAGAGAGAGAAATAACTTAGAGAGAAAGAATAGATGGGAATTTAGAGAGAAGGAATTTGAGAGAAAATTTTAAGAGTTTATATTACAAAGAAGATGGAAGAGAGTGTTTGATCAATTATAAAAGATGAGAGAAAATTCAAAAACTTTTGGAAAAAGAATGAGCGGGAAAAAGTGCTCCACTTTTTTTTTATAAAATAAATCATCGTCTAATATGCGTGTACAAATTTTTGAAACACAGAAATCTCCGTTCCGCGTTTTTTAAGCACATTAAACCACAGTTTTCTAAAAATGCCATTAATTAAGCGTCGTCTAATATACTATTTATAGTAGTGACATTTAACTAGAAGTTACCATCGGCTCTACAAATTTTAATTTTTATTAAACAAAAGATTGGGTTATTAGAAGTGTTAATCCTAAACTATAAACATTATAATATTTCGGATCCTGAACATTAATTTTTGGAACAATATTCCATGGACTTTAATTTTTTGGTAGTTTTTGTTGGAAAAATAGCTTGTTAAGCCATTTTAAAGGCCCATTTTGAGGCCCATATTCGGATGGGGCCCAGTAGGTTTTTGGGACGGGTCTCGATGGATTTGCGTTCTCCGCCGCGAGGAGATCGAAATCGAGTATTCATACACTCAAAATGGATTTTGAGTGAATGAGAAATTGATGGTCTAAGTATGTCACTTGGAATGGTAAATGTAGATGAAAATTACAAAAATCTCACATTGGCTAGGAGTGAAGCCAAGGTGGTGTTTATAAGTGATTGTACTTTGAAGCCTAAGTAAGCATGTATACTAGAGAGGCTCTCTCACGCACAGGGGGGTGTGAATCACGGTCCCGGCGGGTTTGGGGCCTAATGTGTGCGGACACGACTGCTGGACCGAAAAACCTGCTCCTTCCGAGCTTACTTTTGCAATTTTTATTTTTGCTTCAGCCAAGACCTTCCAGCTTCCAGCCGTTTGGCCTTAGCATAAAGGTATGCTTAATGGCTGGTAAATGAGTATAATGGGGGCAAACCGAATTAAGCCAAGGTTAATACGCTTTTAAGGCTTTAGTTTTCCATCATCAAAAACTGAATCTATGTGCAATGTGTGGCTGGATTCATCATGAGAATTTAGGCCGTTTTGCTCCATAATATTGCAGAGTAATGGCTATTTTTAACACCATTAATCCGGGATTAAATCTGGGTTGTAACACCCAGATTTTAGAGCCTATATAAGGACCATACTCCACATGAATAAGGACACCTCCACAGAGCATTCTCATCTCTCTCTCGTCTCTTGTGTTTTCCAAATTTCTTTGTGTAGTTCTTGTTGTTCGGTTTTGGTGATAGAGGAAAGATCCATGGGAATTCAGGCCGTTTTGCTCCATAATATTGCAAAGTAATGGTTGTTTTTAACACCATTAATCCGGGATTAAATCTGGGTTGTAACACCCAGAGTTTGGAGCCTATATAAGGACCATACTCCACATGAACAAGGACACCTCCACAGAGCATTCTCATCTCTCTCTCGTCTCTTGTGTTTTCCAAATTTCTGTGTAGTTCTTGTTGTTCGATTTGGTGATAGAGGAAAGATCCGGTTCTAGTTCGCTGGACGGTTCCAATAGTGCATCGAGCTACCGTCGTTGTCGTTGCATCCTGGGAGACGGACGTCCAACGTAACCTCGAGCACTCGAAGGAGGAGACAAATCTGTTTTAAGGAGAGCGTGGTTCGCGTGCCTCGACATTCATACAATTCCAGTTAGAAAGGTTGAATTAGCATTGTAAAATTTCCTTTTTGATCTTGCTATAGTTTTGATCTTCTTTGTATTATCCATATTTCGTCTAACAGTTTTAGCCCCTAATACTAAAATTGAGGAGATATCTTTATTGCATAATATCTGAAATTTTTTCATAAATAATTATATTAAAGTATACAATATTTTAATGTCAATGTGTGTTAACAGTAGTGGAGAAAACATTTTCCACATACTTTACCTATTTCTATAAAATTTTAAGTTATGATACACTAGACACATGATTACCTTTGTTAAATTACAGAAATCTTTGTCAATTTTAGTGTAAGAGACTAAAATTACTAAAAAATTGATACTCATAACTTAGGAACTAACAGTGCTAATAACCTTTAATTTTTTTTTTTTTCAATTGATCTTTTCTATTTTTAGAACCCACAAAAGTTGCCTTTTGCATTTGAAAACTTTGTTCCAATTTCATCCTCGTGCATTTTGTGGATGAAAAATATTGAACATAATTAATGTAAGTATTTTTCTATAAGATTTGAAATCATAAGTATTTTTCTATAAGATTTGAAATCATTCTCAATTGATCTTTTCCATTTTTAGAACCCACAAAAGTTGCCTTTTGCATTTGAAAACTTTGTTCCAATTTCATCCTCGTGCATTTTGTGGATGAAAAAAATTGAACATAATTAATGTAAGTATTCTTCTATGAGATTCGAAATCATCATATAAACATATAATCATTATTTAAAAAAAAATTATGTAAATTTATCGTCGTAAATATAGAACTGAATAGAAAAAAAAAATCAAAAAATAAAAGCAAAAAGTTTGAAGTATTTTTTTTTTTTTTTCCTTTTTTTCTTCCAGTTGGAAACATCTTTTGGTCTTTCAATACTAGTATATTGGTGGTGTATTCCAAATTATTCAAATAAGGTTCTCTTTTAGTCGGTAAGTCTTCATGATATTTAAGATGGCAAAACTTTTCGAACAAACACGTGGACTTTAATTAGCAATATAGGGCTAACGTCCAGCCATGCTTTAAGAGCAACAAAATATCCAGATATGTATGACTACTAACCAGCTTATAAATTGTTTTTCATTTTCTATTGTTAACTATTTACGTAGTCAAAATTAGAAAAATATTTGTGATGGAAGTCCACATGGTAAAGGACATTCAAAATATTATGTATGAGGTCAAGAAGGGACTCACAGCCTTTATATAAGTTTGGATTTTCAGAATTTTAACCGACGTAAAACAGTAGTAAATATTATCGAAATTAAAAACTGATATCAAAAAGTTTATAGCTTGATGGGAAAAGGTTCCTCAATATTTGCATTTGGTCAAGGGATTGTTTCCTAGGAATTGCAAAATTGCATCCCATGCATTTCCTAGATCTAAGGTTTGATGCTTAACATTTGCAAAACTCATTAATTATTATTATTATTTTTTAAAGTATAACAATGGTCAGTGGGTTCAGTTTAACTGACCATCGGAACTGACAACCAAACCACCAATCATATGGGCGGTTCGGATAACAGACTACAGGATGTGGAGAAAGAGGAGGAGGAGGAGGAGAAGGAGGAGATAAGACAAGACAATTGATAAATAAAACTAAATAGAATTACAATATTTAAAAAAGAAAATAAACACTAATAGTTGAAAAATATTATATTATTTTATATATCAAATGAAGATTAAAATTAAGTTGGCGTATGAGAGGGTTAAATTATGTATTATGAAAATTATATCTATCAAAAGATAGATTTTTAAATTTTTATTAGGGCACTATTAATTGGTGGGGTACTAATGAATTTTTGGAGTGCAAATATAACTACTTAAGAAAAAAAATGAGTGAAAAGCTTAAGCACAAAACCGATTGGTCCAATCCAATTCAAATCGTCCTATATCGAATTGGGTTGAGTTTAGATGATGCATTAATAATTGGATTGGATCGGATGAAATTTAATAAAAATCGATCTTACTGAATTTGATTGTTTCTATTTTATCAATTGCAACTTTTAAGAGAAATATAGTTTACGTCAGTACTCCTACATCAATTATTTATATATATATATATAACAATAATATCAACCGTCCGAAACCACATTTAAATGTGATGTCAGCCAGCCCCATTTGAGAAATAAGGAGAACCGTAGTCCATACGTACAGTAGTCACTAATAATCGCACATATTAATTTCGTAGTCAAACTGTGGAAATGATTGACAACGATATGAAACGGCCGTAACACAAAAACAACTATTGTACATGAAGCCACCAAAAGAGTGCCATATTGACACTGATGCTATTATCACCAAGCACATGGAATGTCGTGACAAAAATCAATTGCGCACACACAAAAATAAAGCTGATAATATGAGTCACGATACGACTTAAAAATAACACGAATTATCACGTCTATACAAGAGTTCTCTCCATCAATTCGAAACACAAATAAGTAACAGAAATAATTTGCATGTATCCAAACTAAGTGGGGTCACCTTTCTGCCGACCTTGTTTGGTCTTTTCTTTGAGGAAACTTCCTGGAAATTGCACTTCAAAAATCGAAGTGGTCCTTTCTATTGTCGTTTGTTTACATAAACCGCCAGGCAAAGTCGACGTCATCCAGATTTTCAGTTGTCACCAGAGATAACAATAGTTGATCAGAGTAGTTCTCCAACAGACAGTTACATTTGATGTATAAAATAATCATATCTGTCTTCTGAGTATTGATTAATTACTACTAGTTTACATCATGAACAATACTATTTTGAGCATTAGACGTAGTTTAAACCAATGTTTAAATGGTAAAAAATCTATTTAATTACCATTATTGATATTCAAAAATTGATCAAAACAAACGAAATTGATATGAAAATTACGATATAAAAATTGATTAAAGCAAACAAATATATAATAGTGATTTGTCATCTGGAGAAAAAACTAATGATTATTTTGATACTATGCTATATATAGACCCGTTTATTTTACTTATTCGAGTTCTGTTACAGTAAAAAAACTCTCACAAACAGTCACATTTAATATTTTTGTTATAATAAAAAGTTCTCACATAAAATCAAATCTCAACTCGAATGAGTGAACTAAATAAGCCTATAATTCTCTTCCTGATTTTCTTACTCGAGAATTTGTACAAGGAAGATAAATATCTCCAAAACAAAAAATGAAGAAATCGTTACCGAAAAAAGAAGAATCTTCTTCCGGAGTGAAGAAAATTCAAAATGTTTTGCTTTAAATCTACCAGCTAGTATGTCTTTAATAGCCACATGAACAAATTCAATCTAGTAATGTCATATGTGTCCTGCAAATTGTGGATAATATTGGCGAACTGACTAAAACAACTAAATCAAAACAGCTATTTTTTAACATGAATATTTCACTTTATAAAGGCATTAGTGCCGTAGATTCAGCTAATTGAATGGATATATACAAAAAAAAAAAAAAAAAAAAAAAAAAAAAAAAAAAAGTAGAGAGAGAGAGAGGAGGGAAAAAAAAAAGAATGGCGGGGTCCACTTCTTGTCACACCTAGCAAACGGCTTGACAACATTATTATAAAACATCATCGAAAAAATTTGTAGTCTGTTGATCTCTCTCTCTCTCTCTATATATATATATATATATATTGTCAGAAAACACGTGGAGGACCATATAACATATCAGCTAGCAAGGAATTTCCATAGAGCAAAAAGTTGAAACGACAAAGCACGTCAGCACGTAAAGACAAAAAATCATGCAGTGACATTCATCTTACCTCGTGCTAGTCCATGCAATTATATAGGCTCGTGAGGAGTTATACGTCCAAATATCAGCCGCACAAACCAACTCAAAAAATCTGTTGAAGTTGATAGATGAAACTTCCACGAAGGTGCAAAATATACAGATTCTATGGTCAGAAATGAAAAAAATATAATAAACAAAAGAGTTTTTCTATGTTGTTATGTCCTTAATTGATTAATTTTATTTTTCAGTGTTGTTAGTCCTTAATTTAGTAATAATCATTTTATTTTTTAAGGTATGTCCGGTCCTTATATCTAAAAATTAATGACGATATTCTTCTTAAAGTTTACGAAGGTAATTATGTTTTTAACACTTTCAAATTTCACAACTAAGTGAGGTGTTATGTACATCTTCTCTGGCCCCTCAAAAACCTTGAAAAATCAGTAGATCTCTGCCTATTATAATGTGCATGTATTTGTAAAACTAACTAACTTTAAGCTGTTACATGATAGGAATCGATTAATATCAAAACTTTGCTGTCAACTTTAGAGAATTTAGAGTTAAATTTTGTCAATGCAAAATAAATATTCATGGAATAATCAGACTAAAAAATTAAAACTAATTCATCAAAACAGCACCAATAATATAGGGTATAATGACGCCAAAAGCTTAAATAAAAAAGAATTTATATGTGGAGCAAAATTAGTAAGGATCCGTGGATGCTTGGCTAGCTAATATATATAGACAGAGAAATTGATATACCAAACCAAACTGGGAGTACAGTTTTTTGAAGTGATAATGTGTATAATATATATATACATATATACCAAAAGAAGCAAAAGAATATGTATATAATATATATATACATATATATATATATGCATCTGTGTATATATGTGCGTGTATTCATGTGCTTAAGTATCTCTTTGTACCTTGAAAAGCCCTTTTCTGTTAACCAATTTCTGACCCCTCAGCAACTAGCAGCCACGTGCTTTGACATAATTAACGATGGAGATAATTTCTTCACTGTAAAAACCAGCAAAAGATTTAAAAAAATAATAATAATGAAAAAGATGTTTCAGCTGAAAGAAATAGAAGTTAACTGTGAAAACATGACCATTTATTGTGTGTGTGTGTGTGTTATATTGTATGTGTGTAAATATGCGTACTGCACCATGTCTGGTTATAAACTTCTGATGCTTCATGTGGGAGCATGGATGGCCATATATAAAGATGATCTCTATTAAGTTTGTAATTGAGAGAAAACAATGCAAGAAAGTTGGAGTAAAAATTGGGGAATAATAAATTCTAGACTAATATTTAATTTGAGTATGCATAAGACGAAATGAAAAAATGGCAACAAATACAGTGTGTGTTTCCATACATACACACACACACACACACATACATATATATATATATATTTATGTATGTATATGTATATATATGCGCGCATAACTAAAGTTAGAATAATAATTGCCAAACACTTTTAGTAGATCGGCTTGGAATGTTTACTGTGAATTAGAGTACGGACTTTGAAATCGAGAGACTCGAGAGATCAAACAAAAGAGTCATGTTAATTTGGTCATAATTATACAAATATAATTTCTACTGCATTTATAACCTACTAATTTTATGGTGTGTGTACGTACACACATGTGACTATTTTAAGTTAAAGACAATGGAAAAGGAAGTAGAACTTGAAACGGGGTTTACATTAATAGTGAGAGAGAATTTTGCAGGGAAAGTTAATGATGCAGTAAAAAATATAATATAATACATTGTTAGTAACACAATACATATATTATAATATGTAGTAAAAAGCTCACATCTTAGTGCTGTAAAACTGTTGTGGATACCAACGAATAAGCATGCTCTACTATGCAGCAGGAACATATATTTTAATTGCGTTTACGTCCATGCAGTGGTAGTCAATTTCAAACATGGCGTAAACAAGTAGAAGACCATCTTCAAAGAGAAGTTTCCATATTGGAGACGCAAGAAAAGAGTTACAGACATTATATAGCAAGAAAACACATTGCAAGAGCGTATGCGGATTTGGAATTGGCAATCTTATATGCATATATATAAGCAGCTGAAACAGTAATATTGGCTTGTGATTCTTCTGTGCCAACGGAAATTTCTTTCTACCTTCGCAACTTTGGCACTTTGTGTAAAGCCAGAGATATGCTTCGCCAATGTTTGATCAGCTCTTTTCTAGTGTTAACGAGGTCAATTTTAAAGATGTTTGTATATCAGTCACACGTGTTTATGAATGTACAAACTATCCTTTCATTCATGATGATGCTGGTATATCTGATCTCTCAAGCAAAAAATAAATAAGTAGATAAATAGAGACCGAATTTATTGCACTGATCAAATATTGGCGATATAATATTGGAACATCTGTACTGTGTGGGAATATACATCTTCAACTGTACTGCCTTATAATTATCATTTAACTGTGTGTGTATATATTTATATCTATATATATAGCTAATATAATCTTGGCTGGCTTATGGCAATTCAGATTATTTATATATTTTTCGAGAAGATCTCAGACTACGGACAAATTAGCCTCGCTAGCCCTAAATAAATAAAACTTTGATTGGAGATTGAAAAGAATTCTACAGATAAACTGATTTTTTCAAGTTCTTCTCACTTGGGTTTTTTCGTTCATGCACTATTTTCTCTTTGTTCGGATTTTAATTTGGTTCAAATTTTTTTCCATTGTGAGGTTCTAATGAGGCATCCTTTCATAGATCCTCTGAGTGTGATTTATTTTTTATTTTTTATTTTCTTTAGTTTTCTGTTATGCTTTCTGGAAATATTCTTTTTGTTTTTCCTTTCTTTTAATAATAGTTAGAGTTGGTTCTTAGTGTAGAATGGACGGTTAAATGTGCCAATTTAATTAGAATGTTTTAGGATGAACACAAAACATTCTATACTAAAAAAGTTAGAAATTAATTTATGCGTAAATTTCACGGGACTTTCTCTCATATGTTAACATAATGGTAGGTTAAGTTTTTGTTCATCAATTCTGCATAAAATCAAGTAAAAATTAAAAAGTACACAAATCCAATAGTTAAAAAACTTAATCTACTGGTACACGAGGCATACCGGAGAATCTCCTAAATTCCACTGGCTTTTTTAATATTGTATGTAAATACCGATTACTTAAATAAACTATATTATATTTATCAAGTAGCTAGAGAGATCTTGTCTGCTCTCTACACAAAATGAAAGAAGAAACACTACTAAAATTTGGGCTATGTGCGACAAAAATATTTGTGACGACAATTGTCGTCGCAAATAAATAAATATTTGCGGCGACATGTCGTCACAAAAACATTCGTAAAACTGAAAAATATTGTCGTCGCTAAAAATCTCACACGTCGTCGCAAATATTTGCTTGGCAGCAGATCTTGTCTAGCGCGAACTTTTAGCGCCAAAATAACATTATTTGTGACGACATATCGTCGTAACAAATTAACTATTTACGGTCACATGTCGTCGTAAAAACTTTCGTAAAACTGAAAAATGTTGTCGTCGCAAAAAAACTCACACGTCGTCGCAATATTTGCTTGGCGGAAGATCTCGTCTGGTGCAAACTTTTAGTGCCAAAATAACATTATTTGCGACGACAAATGTCGTCGCAACTAATCAACTATTTGCGACGACAAATGTCATCACAAATAAAATTTAATTTATTTATTTTCCCCCGAGCAAAAAAGATTATTTTGGCGGGTGACACAATTTTTTTGTGACGACGTTAATGTGTGTTATCGCAATAAGTGATTTTGTATTCCCTCAATAAAATAAAAGGCAGGAAAATTGGGCGTGTCTCCAAAAATTATTTGCAACGACATTATAGGTGTCATCGCAAATAATAATTCCAGAACCTTCCTTCTACAACATGTGTCATCGCAAATAATGTAGGTGTCGTCGCAAATAATTTTAAGTTATATTTGTGACGACCAGTCGTCGCAAATATTCTTTTCTGTCGTCACAAAAAACTCTGCTATATGCCCACGAGTAGAGCCTCTTCCTCCATTTTTTTCGATCAGCTTCTCTCTCTCTCTCTCGGCCTCTCACCGGTTTTCGCCGGTTTTCTGACCCCAACCTCTCAAAATCTCCTTATATTCTCTTCAAAATCAACAAAATTATAAGTTTCATTTGTTTTTTCATCCAAAAAACCCCAAAATCTCACCGTCAAAGTCCACCGCCGCCGCCGCCTTTTGCCCCCGTTTATCTTGCCGTTTTTAGTGAGTTTTTTATTATTTGAATTGTGTATAATTATGGATTTTAAATCTTGAAGTTTAATTTATAGATTTTAGAATTAGTATATAATTTGAAATTTGGATTATAGATTGAATTTTAGATTTTGAATTTTGAGATTGTTGAAATTTTAAGATTATAATTTGATTTAAGTTGAGATTAAAAGTTTTGATAATTGTTCGGGGTGGCACATCTTGCAGTTATGGTGTGTCAAAATCTTTTAAAAGTTATTTTTTACAGGTTTGAATTTTTGAATAATAAGAAAAATATGTAGTTATGATGCCGAAACTTTATTAAAACCTATTAATTTTAAGAATTTAATTAATAATAATTAATTATATTAATATAGACAAAATTAAAAATTAATTATAAACATTATGAGTGGAATAATAAAAAAATAAATTGTTCATAAAATTTGATAAAACTTATAAATTGAAACATGACATGTTAAACCTTTATGAACGTGATTATATAGTCACAAGAAAACATGAAGTATGATTAGATGTGTTATTATTTTTATAGTTAAGATGCCAATTGGATACATTCGTAGTGACGACGAATAGAACCAAAGTAGTTAGCCAGGTATTATGTTTTCTTACTTTTGATTACTTGGTTTCTTTAATATTAAGTATGTTACTAATTCATATATGATCATTACTAAAATAATTATTAACCATGGCAATCAAAAGTGGTCTAGCTTCCATAGTAGAAAGTCATACTCGCAGTGTCGTTTCGATAAGGCAATTTTAATTTGCATACTTGTTAAGTTTTTTCACTTTAGCTTAATAATTATTCTAACACGTTCAACTTGATTAGGGAAATCCCGAGACCCATGAGCTAGGATCATTAATTGACAATTGGGGTGGCATGCACCGTCATGGGCAGAATTTTGTCAACCCGGACTCAAAACAGGCATTTGTACATAAATTTTAAAATTATTTCTTTTTTCATATTTAACATAACATATTATACTATTTTTATTCATTTTTATTTCCTTTACCTCTGCAGGCTCAAATGGAGAGGGAAAGAACCACGCAGATGACACAGTCTGCTGGCGAAGGTTCATCCACGCCGATCACTCAGGAGAGGATTATGTCCCAAGTCTTGGGCAAGCGCAGATGACACACTAAGAGAGTGGGACCGACATTGCCACGGAGGAATCGTTCAAGCGTTTCCACCTCATCATCTGCTTCGCAATCGGACGGGTCGTCGTCGATTAATTTGCCCTAGCATGTCCAAACATGGCTGAACAACATCTATGTTGAGCAATGCAAAGTGTTCAACAACCAACAGATGATAATAAAAGCCATGCGCACGATGAATCCCAATATTAACTTCTTGCCACTTAATTGTCCTGAACCATGGGTTCGTCCACCGCCGCCGCAAGAGGGAAATGAAGAAGACGACGATGCGGATAATTTAGGAGATTAAAATATATGTTTTTATTTTTCTTATTATCAATACTTTTTTGTATGGATTGATTAATTTACTCTTTAAGACTTATGTTATTATTGTGTTGACTTTTTTATATGAATCTTTTATTAGAAAATATCAATTTTATTGATTTATTTTATTATTAAATTTTCTTCTAATTTATATATTAATAATTAATATTATTAGGAAATTAGGGAAAAAAAAGAAAATATTTTTTGCGACGATAAATCTGAAAAAAGTCGTCGCAAATAGTCTAAATCACTAGCGACGAGATCTAACCCTTTTGCGACGACATATGTCGTCACAAATATAATTGAACACGTCATCATCAACGATAAGTTTGATGGAACATTCGTGACGACTTATTCACTAATGTATTAGCGACGACATCTCAAAACTTTTTCGTCGCAAATATATTATTTGCAGCGACTAATTTGTGACAACAAGTCATCACAAATATAACATTACTGACGACAACGTACTCTTTTGCGACGACATTCAGTCGTCGCAAATAAGCTTTTTTGTTGTAGTGAAAAGGACAAGAAAAAATGTTAAGAGTGTCGGAATATCAAACTATATACAAGCATAGTGACACAAGGATTGGCGCAATTAGTTTCAAAAATTGTTGCTGAACTTAAGGGACTTATGTAGCATTATTAATATGTAGAAACATACTTAAACTTGGAGATAATCTACTTGGTTTAGGCCTCGAAAAAACAACTAAAACCTGTCCGTTGAGTGCGCCTGCAGATTCTAACTACTCGAAATAAACAAATACCTAATACGAGGTAGTGCTTGGGGTAGATATTGAATTTGGTTTTTGAATAATGTTTAAGGAGTTTGATTGACTAGTTGAAGAGTGACGGTCTTATATCTTTATTTGAGGCTAGTTTTCACGCCCACAAGGATATATCAGTGACCGGCCAAACCTTCAAGGTTCTCTTTCTCCTACCTCACGAGAGAAGTTTCCTCGAAGGTTCCTATGAGTTTGTCAGTACAGTACTGAGCCGTACGTTATAAGTTCCTATATGTGATACGGAATTAGAGACTGAAAACTATCGTTAGTTTCATGTTGTTTTCTGATCATCACATCAATTAACGAAAATGACACACTAGTACTATTAGTGCAACACGTTTCTGGACCGCCCGGCGCATGACACGCGGTCAATTTCCAAATCAGTATTGATGATGATCAAAATTGAGGATACGCATTTGATTTCATAATTGACTGGTCGCTCGTTGGTTTTCCAAGTAGGCACACTTTAAAATCTCCGGCCAGCTAAAGAAGTACACTAAAAGAGAAATCTTGAGCAAAAGAACAATAAATACCAAGAACGTGGCTAGCATAGATATGGTGAGTATATTGAAAGGTTTTGAACGGCTTGAATTGATACTAGTACTACAAGTGGTTCTAGTATAGTATATATTTTTTTTTAATTGTTTCTCAGACAAGTTGATCTACTTGTATTTGCATGCTTGCTTGTTAGAAAACGATATAACTACATTAATTAATAATTAATTTGACTGTCATCACTTTTGTAATTATATTATATTATGGCTTGTGATCACATAAAGCGCATAGAGGCAAAAATGATCATTTTAATTACTTTGGAGTTTATCTTTTCTTTCTCACTTTGTCTAGCCGTTTTGTGCAGACGGGTTACAAGATGACATGTGCTCGTCTAGTAGTGATTCTGATAAGTGATAATCTCGTGAGCGAACAAACAATATCGTACGACTCTTTTTGTTGTTTTATCCCTTTTTCAACTTCATTAATTATTTTAGAGCCGATAGAAAGTATATAAGGACAAAAGAAATTCACATTTCATAGAAAGAAATCAGAGTCATTGGATATATGACTATACCAAGATGAACAAAAAGAAGTACACATCAAGGTGGTAGAGTCAAGAAAAAAGAAATCAAGGTGATAGAGTAAAAGAGGGTCGAATCCAAGTTGAATAAACTGAGTTGGAAGTGGAACACCTTCTTTCTGGATATATAAACAACTTTTTTTTTTTTAATAAAACATTTGTCTGGCGAGGCTTTGGTACTTGCAAAGTTACTCGCGCAACTTCTAGAGACTGCATATTGATGATAACAATAATTGCTACTAAAAAACAAGGAGAAAAAAAAAAACGCTTTCCTTGTGGGTATAGTCTAGTGGTAATTTCGCAGCTGATTCTACTATTGAGTTTGAATCTCTCCTCCCAAGTTTAAAAAAAAAATAATAATAATAATAATAAACTGTATGTTGTTTTTGTTTCAGCAAAACCAAAAATTATGTTGCTTTCATGATTAATGTCAAGCGGTTAAAACCAAGAATATCATTGAACTTCTCCTTTCTATTGGGTTTATTTTTATTTTTGAAGGTATTAAAATATCACATATATATTTGCTTTCTTTACAGCTTTTTATTTATTATTTTTTTTACTTTTTTGATAAACATATATATATATATATACAGCTTATAATTGTACTATTCTGCAATATACATGTAATGATAAATTGATAGATTAATGAAAAAAAAAAGTACACATTTTATGGACCAACCTAATCGATATTATTATCTTTTCTTTTTTGTGGTATTTTATTAGAAATGTTTATAAGATTATAAATAAATATTAATTTCCTAGGTAAAAACTGTAGTCAGACTCATCCATTATCCTTTTGGCCATAAAGAAAAATAATACTACTTATGAGAAACTATTGCTGTCGTGCCGATAGTGGTTTTTTATCTTCTTTATTTCATGCTCTGTACTATATGCCCTATATTTTGAGATTATCTAAAAACTATATATACACCATATCATTACTTCAGATTTCGAATTTAGTCTTAATTTATCTTTCTTCCGCCACGGTAAATCTTGATTAGAAGAAGACCTAAATACCTCTAAAGAAAGAAAAAAAGAAGAAAATTTAAAAAAAAAAAAAAAAAACGTTAAGGGTATTTAGGTCTTTTTCATAGTCCAAACAATCTTTGACTGAAAAAAATAATAATCTAACATAAATTTAAAGTATGAAGGTACAAATGTAATATATATTAGAATATAAACTAAGTATGAGCTTTGATAACCTCAAAATATAGGATAAATATTCCATTAAAAAAAGATAGAAATTAAACAATAATGAAACTATTGATTAGAAACTTGTGATGATCACAAGATATTAATTAAGAGGTGAAACTTGCTACTTCTTTCTTACTTGCTAATTTCATTCTCTAGCTAGCTTATTTTGTACATGTCTTTTTATCTATATATAAAGGAAATTGCGTGTATGTTTAGAAATCACATGTATTTAGGTTAACTTATTACATTTTACACTAAGCAGTGGAAAATAAACAATTAAAATTCTCATTTAAGTTTAAATGGAACGCAACGTTTACTCATGCAGTCTCTATTGCATGGTTCGTTGGGTTTGACGCTTCAAAAAGCTGTTGCATAGGTGGTCTTTTTAATAATGTCTGTTGAATATTGAACGGCTTTAGATGCGTGATTTGCACAATGGTCTGATATCTCTTAGAGGCATTGATTATCATTTTAATTCAACCAAATCAACTAAAGATTTAAAAAAAAAAAATCAAAAAACGGACAGTAGTATTAAATAGAAGGGATCCGTGAATTTTATCCTCTAACTTTTAAAACATCCCAAATGTAACAAAACTAATACCATTTAAATGACATTTTGATATGACACGGAATATACACGTGATTCTGACAAAAAAAATATAAAATTTACTAATTGAATACCATTTAAATTTTGTTCTCTTTTTCCAATAGATGAAAATGACTAAGATTGAAACATACTGATAGATTATAATGATCAAGTTTGAAACGTTTTAAAATTAAGAACTAAAGTGGGATTGCTAAGGGACTAAGGGACTATTTGTGAGGATTAACCGGAAATGGAATGAATGTGGACGCTTTACCATATCCTTGTTTGTAGTTTTTATTCTCTCCGATGTAATGTGTTTGGGAAAATGGGAGAAAAACATGGTGATGATTATGAACAAATATTGTGGGAGAGTGGGCATTGGAACACCGGAATCTTGTCGGGGGAGGGGCGCTCGTCGACATTTGATGCGAAGAGCCAGCGAGCAGAGATTTGTGTGATGGACAAGGGTGGAACTAGGAGTCTCACCCCTTGTTTTTTCTCTACTGCGTTATCTTTTTTCTTTTTTCTTTTATTTTTATTTTTTAGTTTTTTTCCAAATTTACTTGAAAGGACTACCATGTTTTCTTTAGAAATCGTCACTTAAAGAAAATCCCTAAAAAGTTTAACACCATTTTGAATTTTAGATTTCACCTGAACTCGATTTGGAAAGAATTGTTATTCCAACGTGAGAATTTAATTTTAAAACTCAAATTAACAGGTTAATTTGTTTTTCTCCTCCCTAAAATTAAAAATTAAAAATTAAAAACTGTGTCCGTAAAATAACCCTTCAAAATTGTACGTCTGTCTGCCTGTCCTTAAAATATGGGAAAGATATTCACTGTTTTTAAAAGAGGAATATATATATATATATATATATATATATGTCGGCAATTTATATACACACCAATGTAAGATTAATATCCGAAAGGTATATACGGTTGGTGAATCATTATAGTTTGATGAATATTTGTCGTATGGACACCTATATTATTGATTTGTTTAGAAAAATAAATAAAGAAACAAATTATCCCAAACTGTTGACATATTAAATAATTCACAATGAGCGTATAATCTAATCTGTATATCGGACACCCATATTATTGATTTGCTTAGAAAAATAAATTAAGAAACAAATTATCCCGAACTGTTACCATATTAAATAATTCACAATGAGCATATAATCTAATCCCGATATAATAATTATAAGCATATATTTAATCTACAATCTTCCCGAGTCACATAACCACTGCCCTCCAAAGTCCAACCGCACTAATATGGTTACCGTTGCCCAATCATTCCCTAAGGATTCAATAGTAATAATAATAGTAATAATAATAATAATAATAATAATAATAATAATAATAATAATAATAATAATAATAATAGTAATAATAATAATAATAATAATAGTAAAATTAATGAGAAGTGACGATTTCAAGATGACGTGGATATGTGTTTGAACGACTTTTCGACTCTATTTCCTGAAGCTTTCCTACAGAAATCAGCTTTTGTCTCTCTAGATATCTCTCTCTCTCTCTCTCTCTCTCTCTCTCTCATATGACCTTTTTATAAATAGCACACTCCTTTCTGGGTTTCCTTTCAGTGGTAGAAGACAAATGTTTAAACTCTCCATTGGTGATATAATGTATAATAGGTTTTTCTGGGGTTAATTTCTTTGAGTGGTGTACAACTTCGTGAACAATGGACTCAAAATGGGTTAAAACGTCTCTTGATCTCAACCTCAATATTCCTTTTGATCACGATACCGGCGAAGTTCCTGTGAGTAGAAACTTATAATCGAATCTGTGCTCTGTTTATTGCTTAATTAATTTCTCTTTTCTTTTGTTTCCCTTTTTGCACTACGTTCTTATCGCGCACACATGCACAATAATCACACTGATCTTTATTCCGGTTTAAAGATTTTTTTGGTACTTATATAACTTTTCATTTATAGCTTTCTGAGTTACAGAAGAAATTAGAGTTCAAAGGAGATTCCGATAATTTCGAGGAGAAATTGCCTGTGAAAGAAGAGGTGAGTACTTACAAGATCATCAGTGCATTTTTTTTTTCTTTTTTGGTGAATTACAAGATCAGTGCTTAAATACATATGATCATGAGTGTTTTAATTATTAGACTCGAATTATATCTATGAGGTTGTAGCTTACGAGTTTTGTTTGAACCAAAGATCTTATATATAATATACGGGTTCCTTCTGCTTCTTTCTCTTCTTCTTTCTTCTATGCTTATAAATTCTCCATTTTTTCATCACCCTAGAAATATATAGACTGTTTCCTGATTCAGACTTCGTTGTAATCAATTTGTAATTTTGTATACTATTTTAAGCGCGGTCGACCGCTATATAGCTACTATTTAATTAGAAAAACCTGTACATAATTCTCTTAATTAAAGATAAAATCTTGTAAAATTGTGTCAAATTTAGTTAACAGAATCTCAATCCTATCTTCACCACTAGATTATATAGAGAGGTTATTATGATAAACCTTCCTGTTTTGTAACTGCCAAAGTAGATTTTCTCCTTTTTTCTCCTTTTTTTTCCTTTTATTTTTTAAACTATATATATATATCACTTTTTTTTTATCCCCGCCCCCAAAAAAAAGAGAAAAAAGAAACTTCGAGGAAGATTCCTGCATTGCTGATGCTCTGCATACATACCCTCATTGATCAGCCTCCTATATAACACGGTACATTCTCACTACTTCTCACACCCTCTTGAGAAATAATAATATACAAAGCCTTATCCACTAGAATCCAATACTACTTCTTTTCTCTTCTACTGTTGTAGTTTTTCTTTTTGTGTGTGTGGGATTTTCTTTTTTTGTCAATAATGGCTTCAAACCTAGATCAACCATGGCTTTTAGAAAACGGCAACCCAAAGGGGCTGAGCAAGGAGATGCGACACGGCAGGACGGCCCACAACATGTCGTCGTCGTCTCTACGAAAGAAGTCCGACCTCAAGCTCGTCTCCAAGGTCCCTTGTGGCCTCCTAAGGAAGATCTTGGCTAACCTTCAAGAGGTCATTTTAGGGACCAAACTTTCCATTCTTTTTCCAGCCATCCCTCTGGCCATTGCTGCTGAGTGTTATGGCTTTGGAAGAGTGAGTACTAACACTAAAATACTAGATATATTCATGATTTGGTTAATTATTAAAATTGGCATTTTTTCGATGGAACAGTGAATTTGATTTGATTAGTATGTTTGAAAAAATAGAAAGTGATTGTTGGGTTGACTTGCTTACCGTTTTGCTTAATTTCAAATTTAATATGCCTCAAAGATCTTTAATTTCAATCATTGGTTTGAGGTGATCATTTTTCTTAAATCCCCGTGAAACTCTTTTTCAATCTCAGTTTGTAAATTGAGGTTTGATCTTGGTGTTTTGGAATTTCCAAGAAACATTTTATTACTAAACGATCTTGAGAATTTGAATTAATTAGAAAAATAAAAGGCAGGAGATTAATCAGGTGTACCAATTTAATTTCTTGATTTCACCATTAATCTTGCATTATGATTATATTTTCATCAAGAGCATATTCCTAAGAAGGTATGTTATAACTTTCCATGATCCATTATCTCTTCTTATTTCCTTAATTTATCGTCTTTTACATTGTCATATTGTAAATTGTAACGACCACATATTATTTTTAATAATAACAAAATAAAAGAAGAAACACGTACGTATTCCTAAGAAGGTATCGGGTCCATTGAGAAATATGGATGAAGAACAGCGTTCATTAATTCTGTGGATAGTTTTTTTTTTTTATCTTTTTATTTTTTTTCCTTTTTGTCTTTCTTAGTGTCTTATCCTATTATGAATGTAATATTAATGGTTTCCGTTTCATGGTGATAAAAAACAGCCTTGGGTTTTCGCTCTGAGTATGCTTGGACTTACTCCTCTAGCTGAACGTGTCAGCTTCCTCACTGAGTAAGCTGCCAAACGTTTCTCTTTCGCTTTAAATAATTGCATTGACATTATCGATTTATTTTTTTTCCTTTTTTAAAATATTTAATAAGGATTCTCTTTATCAACCCAAACCTAACTCAGTTTTTCTTCTTTTTCTTCCTTTTTGTCCCGAAAATTTCAGGCAAATTGCTTACTACACCGGACCCACGGGTAACGATTTTTACAAGTTTCTGTATTATTTAATTTCTGAATTTACTTGGTCAAATATCCCAAATAAGTTCTTTAAGGAAAATATCTATCATCCAAGAAAATCAAGATTATATACTTCATTCTAAATAGACTGATTTTCCCCCGTTATAAATAACATGGAATGAATTGAATAATAATTCTCTTGATCATATATAGCTAGCCTCATGATTAATCAAGTATAGTGTCATTTCTAGACATTTCCTAGTGATAACATATATATATATATATATATATATATTATGTATGTAGTAATATGAAATGAAATTCACGTATTAAGAAAATGCTAGCTTTGTATGATATTTCAACATAGTTCCAAATTACTAGAAGGCGAATAAATCCAAGAGTACGAAATGAACAAAGAGTGACATGAATAATTGATGTGGATGTCCAAATAAGTCCTTAGTGATTGGAAAAAAAAACAAAAACAAAAAAACAAAAAACTGACAGAACACCTTCGAGCAACTTAATTATTCTATATTTCACGTTTTTTTTTAACTTATTAATAATTTTGCTAATTCAGGAAATAGAACTGCATGATCTGAATCTGTAATATAATTATTATAAATGTAATTTATATATGTCGTTTTTGTGCAGTGGGAGGGCTTCTAAATGCGACATGTGGCAATGCGACGGAGCTGATAATAGCAATATTTGCTCTTTCAGAGGGCAAAATAGACGTGGTGAAGTACTCTCTCTTGGGTTCTATACTCTCAAACCTACTTCTGGTCCTGGGCACCTCTCTACTCTGTGGTGGCATTGCCAACCTCGGAAGGGAACAAAAATATGACAGAGTAAGTTGCACTAGTGTCTTTTTTTTTTTTTTAGGTTTTTTTTTTTGTCCATATTTGCTATTTAATAGTGTAATGCATTAAAATACTTATACATCACATCAACAGAATCCAATGAAAAAATTTACTCTTTAATCAGTTATACCATTGAGCAATGTAAAATCATGTTATTTTCAATATTGGTGATTAATATTTTCAACCTTCATATTTATGTTAATTAATTTGCGGTGGATTTTGATTACTTCACAGAGACAAGCTGACGTAAATTCGCTGCTTCTATTGTTGGCGCTGTTGTGCCACTTGCTGCCGATGCTATTCTGCTACGCAGGGGCCTCTTCCGGTGTGTCGACGGTGGATGCGACGCTTCAACTTTCACGAGCCAGCAGCATTGTCATGTTGCTTGCCTATGCTGCGTACCTTGTATTCCAATTGTGGACACATCGCCAGTTATTTGAAGCAGAAGAGGTAAGTAATTTTTTTTTTTTTTTTTTTTTTTTTTACAATTCTTACTTTGAGTTTTACTGTTCGAGTCCATCATAAATCTAATCAAAAAAAATTAATTAATTAATTAAAGGGCTGTTTTTTTAATGATCAGAGAAAATAACTGATATCGTAGGCAACAGATTATACATCCCAATCTAGGGCACATTGCTGAATAATAGAATTTCTTTGATATTTTTTGTTGTGGTTTGGAGTTTCTTATGATTTCGCCTACTATGTATGTGGTCCAATTTTACACTATTGTACACGTACTCAAGGTAGTATATATGTGGTCCATAAAATGTTGTATCATGCTTTAACCCAATTAATTGCATGGTTATAGACCGTTCTACGTAGCACTGTTTGATTGGTTAAAAGTCAACATTTTGATCAATAGCATTTACTAGTCGAAAATTCTGGTACAATAAGCGATATACTTCACATTAAATGTTGATCTTATTTATGACGTGAAAGTGCTAGCACATTGGCGTATCTGTTACCATTTGCCACACCAAGGAAGCTCTTTGTTCACTTGGTAGTCTTGAGTGGCTACGGTATTGGATAAATTATCAATTTGGGAATTCTATGCTTTCTCCTAATTCTGCGCGTCTGGAATATCAGATATTATTCTCAGATTTATATGTCTCTTGTATTGACAGATTTGTCCCATTAATATAATCTAGTACTTATTTCCCTAAAAAAAAAAATATAGGCAAATTATCAATTAATAAGTGCAATATTTTTCATGACTTCAATTAAAAATGAAACAAATATATATTTATATATGTGTGTGTGTATATATATATATATATATGTAATTCATTATATGACACGAATGCAAAATTAGCTAATGTACCATATGTGCAACTAAACAGGATTCAGGAGAAGGCGGTGATGGATCAGAAGAAGCTGTGATTGGATTTTGGAGTGGATTTGCCTGGCTTGTTGGAATGACCCTTGTCATAGCCTTGTTGTCCGAGTATGTTGTGGAAACAATTGAGGTAAACTAAGCCCCTTTTTTTATACCAATTATATACTTATATTATACATGATCATCAAATTTACATTTTTTTTTTCTACTAACATGTTTTATTTATCTACTTGATTTTCTTAGGATGCCTCTGATTCCTGGGGGTTGTCAATTAGCTTCCTAAGCATAATCTTGCTGCCGATTGTTGGAAACGCAGCTGAACACGCTGGAGCAATCATATTTGCTTTCAAGAATAAGTTGGTGAGTAAATAGCATCCTAGAAAGCATAATAGTACTTACTAGGTAGTACTAATAATACGACATATAAAATAATGTTAAAGATACCATAGTTTTCAACACCACATTCAATAAAAAGCTGGTCTATAAATAGACATATTAACAGTAATACTGGTTCTTGTAAAAAGCAAAAAAAAAAAAAAAAAAATAGTATTAATGGAATGTTACGTTTAAAAATGTAATGATCATTTGTCATGTAATATTGCGCATGCCTTTTTTATTTATTTTTAAAAATAAAAAAAAAACATACATTATATAGCAATTACAAACATTTCAAGAAGGTGTTTTTCTTATTTTTTTTTTCCTTCACCTATAAAAATGCAGGACATTACATTAGGCGTTGCTTTGGGTTCTGCAAGTCAAATTGCCATGTTTGTGGTAAGAATTATGATCCATTTAGTGATTGAATTAGTATTAATCTACATTTTTAACAAACATAAGCATATTCAATTAATTAACTAATTCCATCCTTTTAATTATAAATGATCAGGTTCCATTGTGCGTGGTTGTTTCCTGGATAATGGGAAACAACATGGATCTCAACTTCAATCTCCTCGAAACCAGCTCTCTTGCTTTGGCCATAATCGCCACTGCTTTCACTCTTCAGGTACTTAAGATTGCAATTAGAGAGATAAGAAGATTAAACACCTCTCACAGTTGTGTTTTTTTATTTTTTATTTTTAATTTTAATTTGTGCCGTACACTTACATGCAATATATTTTATGGTAGTCTCTAAATTTAATTAATATATGTACACTTTATAGGATGGAACTTCTCACTACATGAAGGGATTGGTTCTTTTGCTATGCTACATTGTCATTGGGGCCTGCTTTTTCGTATCCAAAACCCCACTTCGTAAGTACTTAATTTAGAAACAAAAAATAAACATTAATTGTTTTGGTTTTATACAAAATAACAACTTAAGTTGAATCTTTTTTTTTTTTTTTTCTTTTCACAGACCCTGGAAACAATGTTAACTTGGCAACAGTACCCAAAGCGACCGAAGTGCTCTTCAGATCGGCTTAAGAAGTAAGTTTACTCGTTATTTCTATTTTATAATTTACGTGATTTTTTTAATATCAGCAACATTAATCTGAATAATGACATGAATTGTGCTAACTGTTATTTATTTGGACATGCAGCTTTCGGCCCTTTCTGGGTCGTCAATATTGCTGGTTGAGTGAGGAAAGGCTTCAATGAAGTTGATCAGCAGACAGAGAGAGAATTGGGATGCATTTGTTATTCTTTCATATTTTGATTGGCCTCGGTTCGATCGGTCGCCTGCCGGGAAGCAACGCTTTTTTTCGGTTTTGCTTAACTGTGATGATCGTCGATTATGTGCTTTCAAATTTGGGAGAGAGGGATTGGGATACCAAGGTGAAACTTGATGAAAAATTTAAATTGAACATCTCAATATGTGTACACATGCGTGATCTCTCAGAGTGGACTTTTATTTCATATCTGAGCTTTGCTTCTTTTTGCTTTTTTGTATGTGTTTGTTATATTATGATCTGTAAGTAGTATATGTACCACAAGGGCTACTGATTTCGCTCTTGTAATGAATAAGATAAGATAAGATATCAATCTTAATTAAATGGAAACTGTTGTTGTTTGGGTTTGCAATCCAACTTTTCATACCAATCTTATGGATGGAGGAGTATAGTTATTATATGTTACAAATTTTTTATGACTAACAAAGTACATAACTAATCTACTTCAAAAAAAAAAAAAAAGTACCATTCTAAATTTCTTTGATCTAAATGCGATTAAAACGGTACAATAAATTGTATATTTGAGCGATACAAATATAAACTTTAGGTTTACGGAAATCAACAAAACAGACCTGACATGTTCAACATGTGATCAATAAGTGGATTTCTATTGCTAACTTGTAACGCTGTTAGGGTGCGTTTAGTTGCAGCAGAATAATAGTAATATAGTTATAGGAATGAGAATAGTAATGGAATGAAAAAGAAAATTGATTCGTTTATTTGATTGTAATTTTAAGAATACTATAGAATAGAACGTGAATATTTTCATATTAACAAAATTATCCTTATATTATATATAACATTAATATTTTATATATCAATATAATTAATATAATATAATTATTATAATATATTATATTATATAATTATGATATATAATATAATAATATTATTAAAAT
>NW_010366875.1:36716-138436 GCF_000414095.1 Morus notabilis
AATTATAATATTATATGAGAAACAATAATATTTCAGTTATAATATAATTAATACTTACAACTATATTATATTATACTACAATATATATATATATAACTACTATATAATATATTTTAATTATATTTTAATATTGAAAGGTAATTATCAAAAAAAAACAAAAAATGATAACTTGAAATGACTATTCCTCCCAGTGAGGAATGAATGATGATTCACTCAAAATGGGTGAATGGTCATTCCTTTTGAATGACAATTCATTTCTTATAAATCCAACCAAACATCAAACTTGAATTTCATTCCATTTTATTCATTTTCTTTCCACTCAACTAAACACACCCTTAAGTCTGGTTGTCAGAGTGTTGACAATATATACGCTTTGTTTATAATTTTAAGTTAGTTCAAGCAAAATATTTAATTGTTTATTCTTATCTAAACTAAATAAATAAATAAAAACAACTTTATTGTTTGTTATAGATTTTTTCAAACTAATAACTAACTATTTGAAATTAGATTTTATGTCTTCAAATTTTTATATTTAATATTGTAATAAATCAACTATTTTGATTTTCTCTGATAATTATACATTATCTAATTAATTGAGCTTAATAATGCCGCACTGGGCCTAGATCTAGACCACCAAAATGTCCAAGGTCTCAAAAAAAAATATAGGAAAATAGTAGAAAATAGGCCAATATGAAAAGCTTAAGAAAGTATATAGGCCAATTTTTAGTTATAGAAATTAATAGGTCATAACTTGTTAAGTTATAGTTCATAATCAGATAAGTTATGGACAAACTTGTCAAGTTATGGTTCATAGTCAGACAAGTTATGGACAAAAATCGTGAATTATGGACAATAACTTGTCAAGTTATGGTTCATAACCAGACAAGTTATGGACGAAAACAGTAATTTGACCTATTTATTAATTTATGTAAACTATTGGCCTATTAATTTTAATTCATCTTAAATTTTGCATATTTTCTTCTTTCTCCCAAAAATATATACAAAGAGGCTCTTTACAGGAATACCCAAAAGATTTAAGGTTTGGATTGACTTATTCCATGGGGAAAAATTATTTGCAGAAAATGTTACAATCATTCATCCCACTATATTTAAAGCATCAAATATACTCTTAAGATATTAGTTAGTATCTGTAATGATATTGTCTTGTATTCACTGTGATACCAGTTACTAGTCTATAACCGCCGAGTTACCGAAGATTCTAATGGGTATCTGCCACGATAGCAATTGATATCTATCGTGATATGAGCTACCAGCTTGTAACCAATTGATTTATCGGCTGATAATTGTCAAATCTGCAAAAAAAAATCGACGTTACTGCTGACATCTGTTACGGCCGGACATACTACAACCATTTTTTACCAATAAACATAAAATAAAATCACAAAAATCCTTAAAAATCAATAAAGTGTCGTTGATTTTATTAATTCAAATTTAAAATTTAAGTTTTGTTATAGTAAAAAAGTACGAGAGCTCTTTTATTTGCTGTCAGATTCAGATCTAATTAGAGATCTCCATTATAAGGGAGATCTTTGGTCTCACACAGATGATGTAAGAGGATAGCGGTGAGAGAAGGGGCGACGATGGTGGATACCTTAGAGGCGACCGTGATGCACCGATGACGGTCTTTGTGTGGTCGTCGCGTTGTCCCTCTTTGAAGCCAACGGAATCTCACGGAGGTAGAGGCGCCACAGTGGATCTGACCACGATGAGTTCTATCCGGGAGCTTTTGAGGACAAGAAAAGTCTTCGGCGACTTTCAAGTTGATTAATCAGTGCCTAGATGAGGAGAGAGAGCGACAAAGTTGAGAAAGAGATCACTTAGGAGAAAAAAATCCTACTCAGAAAAACCCTATTTATTTGTGGGTACTTTAGCCTTTTTGGTTTTATTTTTATTCTACCACGGAATGTGATAAGAGTCGATCTTCACCTATTTTTATTCTACCACTGTAAACATCTCAATACAAAGTCTATAACTATTATTATTCTTTAAAATCTATAACTTTAGATGGTGAACTCTAAAATTAAATTTGTTTAGAGTGCCAACGACTTTTAAGCATCGATCAAGAATTGACTGGTTGATCAGTCTCAACTTGATCAAATGTTAAAACGAGAAAGTGAAGTGCAAAATAATAAATGAACACATAAATTCATAGTTGTTCACCTTCAATGTGAAGACCGCATCTATTGTCGGTCTCAAGATTTCACTATACTATAAGAAAAATACAATTATAATGGTGAGAGAGAATTTAGAAAGAGAGATAATTTAGGGTGAGATTTGGATATACAATGTGGTATCAATCCCATATTTATAAGAGATGATTTGAGCCTCTTAAGTTGCCTTTTCCTCAAGCTAATCAGTTGTTGACTGGCAGAATAGACAGTTTTCATTTTTGGTTTCAATTGACTTTCCTTGTTACTTGTTTCGTTAATTGTTTTGGGGAAGCTTCTTCTACCATCTTAATTTGATCCATGCCTTCGTTCCTTAATTTAACTGTTTGGATCTTCGTGGACTTTAAGGATGCTCCTTTTCTAATTTATCCACGATAGTCCCTACAAGTCTACAGTCGATTCGCTCCTCAAGTTGTTATATGTCTAGTCGTTTCCTCCACTCAACTTTCTTCAAAGATGAATTAGCTTCAAATTTTTCCCTAACAATAACTTTTTTTTCTCTATCTATTTTTCATTTTTGTACCATAATAAGAGATACTATAAGGATCTCAGTAACTTATATCATTTGATTTTCAATATTTAGTTTAATATAAAATCACACCGGACAATGACATTTCGAGGTCACTCTATTAACGACTTGAAATTTGACTCCAAATAATATATTAATTCATAAAAAATAAAATTTATTTTGCACACATAGTGTAACTCATGGCACACTAAGAAATGTTGATTCTAAATAGACTACTTTTGCTAAACATTCAAGTGATCAATTACTTAGACAAAGTTAAGTGAAATTATTAACTCCTGACGGAGACATAAATTCCAATGTCATAGTATCAATTAATCATTACCAAAGATTCACATTTTCAAATTAACAAATTATTGAATTATCGAATAAATTCTTTCCACATTTCCAAATTATGAAATTATAGAATTATTTAATAAATTCTTATTCTTGAGCAATTTAAAAATTGTAAAATCTAAGGATAAGAGCTTTTTCAGTAAACTCGGGATTAAGAACATTATTTTTTTTAACCTACAAGATTTTAATTAAAACAATCATGTAGTTTAAATTTTATTTATGACTCACTCGATATTATACTCGTAAAACAATCATCGCTAAACTTAAATTTTATGCTTCATTTGACACTGCACATTAATATTAGTGACTTACAATTGATTACTCCATTCTATTACTTTCAATTGATTACTCGATTCTATTACGTATTTAGACTGAGTTACCCCATCGCTTGTCTAATGTGGGTCGAATCCGACCCGATAAAAGGTGGGGTGGAGCCCTTTCCGCACCTCGTCATTTACAATAAAATAAATGATAAAATAAATGATAAAGACATAAAACTAATTCTAAGGAAAGAAAAGAAATTTATCGTGAAATTATCCCAAAAAAAAGCACATCAAATAGGTGATGAATTCAAGCATATTTTCAAAAATACCGAAAAATAATAATAATTATTGACTTGGGGCAATGGGTCACCATTGAAGTCCAAACGAGCCCAAGAAAGTTTGTAACAAATAACCTACTTTTGGAATTTTTATCGTAATAAAACATAGAATTATTTTCATAATTATCTCTGATTCATTTATCATATTTTAAAATGTCTGTTAAATTTTAAAAACAGTTTAAAACACCTCATAATGTATAAAAAAGTAGTTCAAAACGTCCTCACTATTTGCTTCCGGCTATAACTCCGACAGATCTGTTGACACGACATTTTATTAAAGAACAATCACGTTTAGTTGGAGGATTCAAACCATGTAATTTGAACAATTTTCGATTTACGTGAATTTTTTGTGAGAGAAAATACTGTAACGAATCATGAATCATGATTTGAATCAAGGAACGAATCCATCTACCAAACATCCTCAGATTTCGTTCATTTTATTAATTTAAATTTTTAATTTTAATTTTATTATAATTAAAAAATTTTATAAAAAATTATATTTAATCATTTTAATACAGTTAATAATTCTCATATGAAATTATATCTTAACTCAAATTAAAAATGTGAAAGAGACTTAAATATTAAAAAATAAATAAAACAATTGATTATTTTTCAAAAAAAAAAAAAGTTTTCTTTCTCCTGTGTTGCAGACGAACATAGCTGCCCCCAAAACATACCAAAGCTAAACATCTTCAAAACAATAAACCCAAACATATCCAAATCAAATCTCATTCAAATACCTGCAAATGAGAACATTAATTATGTTAGAGAAAAACCCGAATTAAAAAGAAAACAAAAAATAAAAACCCAGATCAGTAAATTCATCCCTCCGGCCGCCGCCCTACCAAGGCCCTTCGACCCCGCCCTTGTGCGACCCAGACCCTGCCACCCTCACCGTCGTTCGTCCTCATCCTCGTGCGAACCCAGGCATCACTGCAGCCCCAACTCACATTTGCCCCTTTGCGCCCTCTCGCAACCCAAGTCATGAATCTCTCTGTTACGTCTTCGTTTTGGTCCGACTCGAGAGGGTGCTCTGATTGGGCTTTGGGTTTGAAAAATGGGGATTCTAATCTTAGGGTTTTGGATAGCTCGGATTGAATTGCTTGTATACACGTATGTTTTTGTGGGATTGAATTTGAATTTGATGATTTTGTTGTGTTGATGATGATTGGGTTCTTGTGTTTGAAATGGAAACTGACCACACCCATAGATAAGGTCTGAGTTTTTATGTTGAGCTAACAAAAAAAAAAGGTCTGAGTTCTTACGAGAGAGAAGAGGTTTCAATCAAGTGTTACAACGAAAATGCAACACAACCACAAAATGTCTCCACAAAACCACTAATTAGGCCATTAATAAGTATTCATTTGCATTTTTTAAGTTCAGGTGATTTGGGTTCATATGTTAATTTGAATATAATTTGAGTTGAAATTTTAATTTGTGTTTGTATTTAGATGTGTACATTTTGAGTTAAGATTTGAATTGAGAATCTATTTAAGTGGGTCAAAATTTAAATTTAAATTTAAATAATATTTTAATAAAAAATCAATAGTGATAAAAAATTTTAATAGGGTATATGGGTGAGTTTTATTCGTCTATTTATTGTGAACGCATAGAAAAAAAATCATTTCAATCAGAATTAAAACGAAAACATTATGGCGTTTTTTAAAAAAAAATATTGTTCATTAACTTGAATTTGAGTTTAGAAACTTTAGTTTAAATGGGAATTTGAACTCAGATTTTAGTCTCAAATTCAAGTTCAAACTCAAGTTCAAACTCAAATTTTACAAAAGAACATGAACTTGAATAAAGTTGTAACTTAAGTTCAAATTTTTTTTTTTTTTGAGTTTGGGTGCAAATGAACAAATCTAAAAAAAAAAAAACTTCTGAAAACAACTGCAGATCGTTCATCGGAGAGCTCAAAACCTGAGCTTGGTGAAGAACCACATGTTCTTGTCAGTCTTGAACCTCTCCTCGAGGCACTTTTTGGTCTCCTTCAAGGCAGTGACCTTATCCTTGGACTGGAGAGTGGAGTGTTGGCAAATCTGTCAGTAAAATAAGAAATGAGTAAAAATTAAGATAATATGGACACATAATATTTTATGTGAAAAATCCTCAAAGGAGAAGGGTAAAAATCACAGGACAAGTGTAGAAAGTTTTCACTATGAAAAATAAAAGTTACAACATTCTCTCTAAATTACACGAAGAGAACAATATGAACCATTCTTTCACGTAAATAGGAGAAACACCTCACAAAAGAAGAAAAACTGGATAAACTAATGTCGTGTTTGGAATTGTTCTTGTTTTTGTTTTTCACGTTTTTTGAGAAAAAAAAATGAAAACGATTCCAAAACGGCGTTTGTCACAATTAAAGACAAAAAAAGGGAAATGAAAACGATTTTTTAATTTAGTGTAAAATGAGAGATAAATGAAAAACATCTTTTAGTCATTTTTCATTTTTTGTTTTCATTTTCTCCTCTCTCGAATAGAGAGAGAGACATTAATGGATTTTTTTTATACTGAAAAAAATCTCATGATAAAACTACTAAACGCATTTTCAAAAATGATTTCTGTTTGAGATTGAAAACGTTTTCATTTCAATTTTTATACAAAAAATAAAATCATTTTGAAACGAGTTTCAAACGCATCCTAAATTTCTTTTACACTATGGGAATTCTCTCTGAATGGTGAGAATGTGATGCGAAACTGAGAAAGGGGTGAGTTTTATTTATAGCTGAGCTCTCTTGAGAACTAGCTCTTCTATCAATGTCAGCACCGAATTTGGTGCTGGCTTCTCCTTTCTCTCTCCTTTTTTTTTCTTATTTCCTTCAAAAGTTATGGCTGCATTTGACTTATTAGGCAACGCTTACACCCACTTGAAGATTTGATTGAGAGTCAATCATGTCTCTACACCATCCTTTCTACCTTGTCACTATTATTTTGCTTACGTTTCTGCTTGACCACGTGAGAATCTACACCATTTGAACTTGTGGGTATTTAATGGCTTAGTCAACGCATATTCTAGGTTCTCTTTTGTGTGAATCTTTTACATATCCACACTTCCTTCTTCCACTACTTCACGAACAAAGTGAAATTGAACTCTTGTGTGCTTCGTCTTGGAATGAAAGGTTGGATTCCTTGCAATGTGAAAGGCGCTCTGGTTGTCACAAAACAAAATAATCTTCTCTTCTTTGTGCCCAAGCTCTTCCAATAACCTTTTAGTCCAAATTACTTCCTTGTAAGCTTATGTAGTCGTCATGTATTCTACTTCTGTTGTAGATAATGCTATAACTGACTGCAGTTTCGAAATCCAGCTCATAGCTCCTCCTGCAAGTGTGAACACATAGCCTGTAGAGATGACGACGTCCTTGAGGTCAACGTCGAGGGTGTAGCGAGTCGGCATGAGGTGCTGGTAGTTGACGAGCTTGACGAAAGCCTTCATGTGCGACTTCTTCACCATCTTCTTGGCTGAGTCCTTGGGGATGACCTTGCTCGGGTACTTTTTTGTAGAATTACTATAACGACGCGGGGACTAATGAACCTATAATCCCGAGCTCTAATAAAATTAATAATTAATTAAACTTGAAACTGCACTCTCAAAATTATATACATAAATTACTTCAAAACCGTGAAGTGTCAATTTGATATAGTCACTGCATGTAGATCAATCCTCCATAAATAATTCATAATTAGAGCTAGATAAAATCCGTTAACCTCTCTAATTACATCTTTATCATTGAGTACCATTGAATCTCTAATGGACAGTGATTCATAAAACACATTTATGAATCAAAGCTCCTACTAGTCCAAGTACCGAATCAACCCTCAAGAGAATTATTTATTTACTTCTTTCTCAAGAAGTAATGGATTCCATCTCGTGTAATAACATTCCCGGCCACATACTTCATCATGTCTCCAAAATACAATGAATAAGATTCAGGATCTCAGAATTCGTACCGAGTAAATCAAAAGACACAAATCCATAAATATGAGTCTGTTAAGAACTCATGATTAAGATCATTCTATATATGACCATCAGTAGACTCAATTAGAATTTCTATACTTAACAGAAATTATTAGAAATTCATATTGTTTCTGTGCCTTTGTTCCACATCATCTCATCATGCGAAATACCCTCATTCAATATCTCGTCATATTAACAATGCGGATAACACCGTTCTATTCTAAATGAGAATGACATGTATTAATAATGTTTTAATTAAAGATTTTGAACTTTAATTAAATTCATTACGAACATCGTTTTGATTATTATTCTTAAACATTATCCTCTCATATATAATACTTATATACAATGTTTAAGGTCACATAAATAATCATGAAATTTTCATTGATATTCATAAAATATTAATAAATATATGCACATTAAATAATAAATGAACTCTTTTATTAAATATCTTATCACATCTCATACTTTTAAGACACTATTCCCAACATCTTACTCTACTTGTTACACCCATTTTAAAAATTTTAAAAAAAATACCTAAAACTAAATTGTAGTTTTTTTCTTTTTTACCTTTTTTATCCACCCACCAATCAAACTTTTCCTTTTCTTTTTTTTTTATGTCAATTTTGTTCTTCAACACCAGAAAAAATTTAACTAATAGGTAGCTCCTAAATGCTTAAATGTGATTATGTATTTGGCACATTCAAAGCACATTTCTTCAACTGATCAACTTCTTTTTTTTTTTTTTTTACCTCATTAACTTCGCTACTTGATATTGAGGCTGCAACACAATTTTTGAGTAAAAGAACGAAATTTTTTTTGCCTCATTCATTTTATCGATTCGAATTTAAAATTCTAGTTTTATTATAATAAAAAGCCATTTAAAACAGTCATATCTAATTTTTTTTACTATAATAAAAAACTCTCATATAAAGTTATATCTGAATTCAAATTAAAAATTCAAATTAACGAACTAAACGGGTCTTTTATATTTCCAAATCGGAAAATATTGCCTCCACAGTTGATTTGTCTCCAATTGTCGTGCCAGCCAGCTAGTGCAGGTAGTTCTATAGAGGTAGGATTCTCCCGCAAGTTAATAAAAGTAATTTTATTAATGGGTGTTTTACCCTAATCTAACAATACATAATAAAAAAGTTTTAGTTATTTTTTAAGTGGCAGTTGCTCCCCTTATTTTATTCTTTTTTTAACTTTATTATCTTTATGTTTTTTATGAATTTGTTTACATTTTTGATTTTTTTATATTTTTAAAAAATATATTGTTGCTTATTTTATTTTTATAAGAGTAATTTTTTCGTATGTGTTCTTAATTTATTTTTGGTTAGTTAAAATATATATATTTTTTAAATGTGTCTCAATTTAATTTTTTTTATTAATTATTATCTTTACATATATTATCTTTTAAAATAAATTTAAAAATCTTTAAATAGTTATATAAATGAATATCTCATTATTTAATAAATAATAAACTCTTTAGGTATTTTTAACATGATAATACACGTAAAATACATTATAAAACTAGTAATATTAAAAAGAAGTATGTGAAAAGTAATAAAGTGTGTAAATAGACGCACCCAAAACTTAGTTTAATAAGTTTGATCATCAATTAAATTTGATAAATTTAAAATTCACCGCTATTAACTAACTTAATAAAAAAATATCTACAAGTTATTGTAACTTCCCATTTATTTATTCCTAAAAAAAAAAAAAACTAATCTAAAACGGATTCAAAAGGAAATGGCAATTTGGAACGTGATATTTCTATTCATATATAATACCCGCCCACACACAGAGACTTACGAAGTGCTGTTCGCACTCTGTGCCCTCTCTCTCTCTCTCTCTCTCTCTCTCTCTCTCTCTCTTTCTCTCTCCAACTGCCACTCCCTCCTTTCCCTCTCTCTCTCTCTCCAACTGCCTCTCCCTCCTTTCCTTATCTCTTTCCTCGCACCTCCAATTTCCCAGTTATGACCGAAGAGACCTCCAAACCCGTGCTTTCATGGCGGAATATCCCTAGCCTGAAGGCATCCTCTTCTTGCACTCCGTTCGAGACGACGGACCACGAACCGCCCTGGAGGAAGAACACGCAGCTCGGTTTCCATGGTGGTGGGAGAGGCCGTGGCAGTGGCAGTCGAAGAGCCTGTAATTTCGCGTGCGTTTCGGTGGTGGAAAAGGGAGAACAGAAGGAGTTCGCGCCCTCGCCGGCTCAGCTCGTGAAGCATCCGTTGGCGATACTCGCTTTGGTGCCCAAGGACGCCGCGCTATTCGCCGCCGGAGCGATTGCCGGTGCCGCCGCTAAGACCGTCACGGCTCCGCTCGACCGCATCAAGCTCCTTATGCAGGTTTTCGTTTGATTTATCGTATTTGTTCAATTCTTTTGCCTACGGTGTATCATTTCGGAATTTTATGTTTCGATTTTGAAATTTTGGTGCGCATGGTGCTTCTGTTGAGTTTCCTTTTGGATTCTGAGAAAATGCGGGGCGTAATTTGGTTTTCTGAATATGTACGATGAAAACGACACTGATGAATTTTGTGGATTTCGAAATTCAACTTTTGACTTTCATTATTGCTAAGTTAAATGAATAATGATTTCTGATTTCCTAATTATGGCCGGATTACACGTAAAAACCTGCGATTTGAATTTCATGTTTCTTGTATTCTCTTGGGTACCAACGTCTGGGCGAAAGTGTTGATATTGATTGTTATGTTCTTCATTTCTGATTTTGATTTATATTAGATATCCTTGAACTATCTTGGATGTGCACTGTTTTCATTTTTCTTTAATACACTTTCAGAATCTTGAATTAGATATCATTGGGAAATAAGTATTGTTTTGTCACTCTAATGTGAACTTTATTGGATTAGATTTGCTTGGGAATCAGGCCATCTTGGTGCTGTTTTATTTCTACCTGTTCCATGTATGTAATGCGGGATCAACATTACACGTAAACATGACTCGTTTCCTTTTCCTTTTGTTATCTTTATTTTTATTGTTTTCAATATGAATACAAATCTGTTGGACCTTCTTGGTACTGATGTTTTTCCTTTCCTTGTATTCCACTTTCACTGTATCCATCTCCTTTTATGTGCTTGTGTTGTTTGTACAAGATGTGAAGATTTCTAAATTCTTATTCATCAAAACAAAATGGGTAATTCATAAAACATCTCATGAGGTTTAAAATTTTGGTAGATGTACCATTGTATTGTGGATTACTGCATAACGATGTGATAGGCCAGATCAACTGAATAATACGTCTTCCCTTATAGTTAAGTCTTTTAGCGAAGGTGCTAATGCACTGTGATTTTGCTGAGTATTCTCAAATTTGCTTGGTTTTGCCAATGTTAAGCAATGAGTATGGCTTGGAAATTGCTTAGCAATAAATTGAATAGATAAGTTGATCTGTTTTGCAGACTCATGGGGTACGAGTTGGACAAGAAAGTGCTAAGAAGGCGATTGGTTTCATTGAGGTATGTTATGCTTCTTTTCTTCTGGCCTTGATTTGTATAAATTTGTCCTACAATCAAGCTTTCCATGACAGTACTAGCTTTTATCATCATCTATACCTTAGACATAAATTATTCCGAGTGATCTTATCGTTATTTTTATTACTGTACAATATTTCATGATTTCATTGGAAAACTGATAATTAGGATAAGCAAAATGAGTGAAATAAGAATAATGTTGGGGACGTGACTCCAATCTCAGCTTTTTAATACCAACCTACATGGCATGTGAGTTTGTCACTTATTTATTGGTAGGTGTTCAAAAACTTGTCAGTTCAATTAATGTTGAATGATTGCATCTACCAGTGAAAAAAGATGACAACTCATTGGCACGGGAGTTGGTATCAAAAGTTGAGATCCCTATAAATGTTTGAGCCATTTTTCTTGAAAAGAGTTTATGTTATATTTGTACTCCTTGCATCATCCTTCTACATGGTAGCGTGATGCTTCTATTGTTTTTTAATATTGTGTTCCATTGAGTGTTTCAACTTTATCCTGGTGGGGAAAGTAATTTGAGACTTTCTTGCTGATTCATCTATTTGTCTTTTGCCGAAAAGACTGCAATGTTGCGGAATTCTTTAATATGAGAGGTTCATAGTGGATTAGTGCCCATTGACGTTCATGTCCTTGGCTTTATCATATGTCAAATTGAAAATAAGTATATGCTTAGGCAGTGCCATAGTGGAAGATTCTGAAGATGATAACAATTGAGGAGAGAGAAGATTAACTATAATCCCTTGCTTAAAAATTAAGTAGTTTGCTTATGTTCTTTATGTTTGTTAGTTTTGCCAATATTTAATTCCTTATTTCTCGATTTACATGGACGCTAAGTATGTATGGATAGAAAACATCTTCCTTGACATCTGTAGTTGACACTGTCCTCTTGGTTCACCTCTTCTTGTCAAATAACAGTGTGTTCCCTGCAGGCTATAACAATGATAGGGAAGGAAGAGGGTATAAAAGGGTACTGGAAAGGCAACCTCCCTCAGGTCAATTTCCATTGACAATTTCAAATTTTATTTTGCCAGGTAATGTTGATTATGGTTTTCAGCTACATCAATTTTTAAGAATTTCTTTTGAATTGTCCAGGTGATACGGATCATACCTTATAGTGCCGTCCAACTTTTTGCCTATGAAACCTACAAGGTAATTTTCAACCACATTCAAGAAAATCTCAGTACGAATTATATGCATCTGCAATTAAATTACATAAACTTTTGAGTCTACAGAAGTTATTTAGGGGGGAAGATGGAGAGCTCTCTGTAATTGGAAGGCTTGCGGCAGGTGCTTGTGCGGGCATGACATCCACTTTTGTGAGTACTATTGCAATGGGATCCAAAATTATTAGTCAAATGACTTTTATTTCCTATTTGGTTCCGGGGGAACGTGCCCATGCTTTACTTGGGAACAAGTTTCTTTTTGTGTTTAGATACCGTCACTTTGTACATCATTCTACCTGTGATACATGCCTAAAGTATTCACTGTTGTTTGTCCGTTTGTAGATAACGTACCCATTAGATGTTCTGAGGTTACGCCTAGCAGTTGAACCAGGATATCGAACCATGTCTGAGGTATGATTTACAGACATTATAATTACAAGATGACCTCTCCATAGTCCATATAAGGATGAATTCTGATGGTTTTAGCAACAAAAAAAAAAAAAAAAAAAAAAAAAAAAAAAAAAAAAAAAAAAAAAAAAAAAAAAAAAAAAAAAAAGAGAAAAAGAAAAATAAAATAAAATAAAGAAAATAAAATAAAAGAAAAGAGGATGAATTCTGATGGCCTCTTTTCAGATTGCATTGAACATGCTAAGAGAGGAAGGAGTAGCAGCTTTTTACTATGGTCTAGGGCCTTCTCTAATTGGAATTGCTCCATATATTGCTGTCAACTTTTGTGTTTTCGACTTGTGAGTATACTTACACTTACTTTCCCTTTTATATTGAAATAAAAAAAAAAAAAAAAACATAATATAAGTTGGCATATACTGTTGTGTTATGTTGATGACAGGGTGAAGAAAGCTCTGCCAGAGAACTTTCAAAAGAAAGCTGAAGCTTCTCTTGTAACAGCATTGGTGTCAGCTTCTCTTGCCACGCTCACATGTTATCCTTTGGATACTGTGAGAAGACAGATGCAAATGAAGGGCACACCTTACAAGACTGTTTTAGATGCCTTTACAGGCAAGTTTTAGGCACTAATTGCCATTTATTTATTTATCTTGGAATACAAGCCTCATATTTTACCATGTTACTAAACCTGTCTATGATGGTCTCCTTGTGACTTTGTAGGAAAACTGTGATTGAACCTCTCTCTCTCTCTCTCTCTCTCTCTCTCTCTCTCTTTCCCAAATGTAGTTTATTTCAGAAATTGCATGTGTGATTTTAAACTTTTTACTTCTTTGAATCAACTCAATGTTGGTGAGTGTACAGTCGAATCAGTGTGTTTCCTTAAGGTGTTACTTAATAGAACAAATAGAAGTTTTGGCGTTAAGAGTTCCAGAACTTTTCTTGCTAAGAAGTCAGTAGTTAATATAACTTGTGTCTGTCTTGGTCTTGGTCATACAGGAATTGTGGCTCGAGATGGATGGATAGGCTTATATCGAGGTTTTTTGCCCAATGCTTTGAAAACTCTACCTAATAGCAGGTTTTACATCTTTTGTGTTTCGTTTTCCTTCAACTTATGTAGTGTCGATGGCTTTGTTCTTGTCAAAGACTTTTTCCGCATTTTATCTTCACGGCATTTTTTTCCCCCTCTTATCATTAGTTTACTACAATGTGTGGATTTCTGCTAATGCTGCAGCTCCTATGCTTTCATTATCTGATTATCCACTCCATTTTTTCCATTGCAGCATTAGGCTTACCACCTATGATTTTGTCAAACGTCTAATTGTGGCCAGTGAAAAAGAGATACAAAAAATTATGGAGGAAAATCGCGACAAACAGCATCAAAGTGCTAGCGGTTGAATGATCTGAACTTTGGCTTCATTTTACCAATTTGTTTTACCCAATTTTTCTGGCGGAGCTCGGGTTCCACTTGAGTGTCTAGTGTAGGACTAGCGATGAAAATTTTTGGTTGCCTAGTGAATCCTTGTCTTGGGCCATGTTGTGTATTGATTTGGTTAGGTTGCTAATTCTTTTTGTGGAATTTGTCTTCCACCTTGTACCCAAATAGCTAGAGTTTGTATTATTTTTTTATTTTATTTTTTTTTCCGAGGAAGTTTTGTTAATGTAAGAAAATTAATCGTGGTAGTTAAAAGTTCTTCACTTGATAGTTTTCCCGTGGCAATTCCGTTTCTTGTGCATGCTGATGAAGCTAAAACATGCAAGATATGAGATATCCAACAGTTGTGAAAGGCATTGGAGCATTTGGATTGTTTTTATGAAAATGTGTTCCATTAGTATCTGGAAATTCCAAAAGCAATTTTTCCATCCTGGATAGAAGAAAAAAATGTATTTGCGTATGGATGAACGTTTCTTTTGGAACTGTTCATCCCATTCTTGATTGGTTGACCAATACAACCAGCGATCTGGTAGGCTTTTAACAGAACTATAAAGACCCGGTGTTTAGAATCTGAGTTCTACTTGGTATATTAAATTTTTGATACCTTACCAACTAATTTTCCTGATTAAATTTTTGATAGGGCATTAATTTGGCTAAATTTTCATTTTTTTAATCTGGTCTGTATTCTATCGGTAAAATTTTTTTTTTTTTTTCATGTATGTGTAGAAGAAACTCGAGCATTTTATGGAGGGTATGAAGTTATTAAAGACCTCATATAATAAGAAGTTGGTAAGGTCGAATGAGGCACCAAGCCAACAAGAAGTCCTCGGCCTCTTAAGTCTCGCCCTCAAACCTCCAAGATGACTTGCATGGTGAGCAGCGCACGACCTCAAATTGCTTGCTATTCGAGCAGCTCAACAGCCTCAAAGGCTACTCGTGCAGTGAGCGACCCACAAACTCAAAAGGCGAGCGGCCCTACAACCTCAAGTTGTCGCTATACTAACCACTAATCAGTGTGTTTAAGGGTGGTCGCTGTACCATTTGTCTAGGTTGGTCACTAGAAAGATGAATTAGCTAACGTAGTAGCAACTTCGATCAACACGCGAAATTGAAGTCAAGCCATTGGATTTGAGATCATCAAGAAGACAAAGAGGTCCCTAACGAGGACTCCAAGATTATGATGAGCAACTTGTTGGTAGCAACCCGTTTGATCAAAATTAGGTAGCATAGCGACCAACTTAGCAAGAATTGTCTATCAGGTCGCGTAGCTTTGTATAATGCAATGCAATGACTTTGCTCCTTTTGGCACCTCAAACATGCAAGGACTTCCTAAATACTTAACGTAAACATTAATATGACCATGATTGCAATTGCTCCCGAGCTTCTAGGCACAACCTCAGGGCCGGCTCAACTAGTTTTGGAGCCTTAAGCGAAGTTTCTAAAAGGGTTTTTTGATAAGCCTCCGGTACGTTTTACTTACGTGCGGAGGAAGGTTAGAGAGAGAAATGTGGCTGGTGCAAGGACTGGCAGTGGGGATACGAGTCAGCAAAGTATTACTCGGGGAGAAGATGAGCTGGAATGTTCAGTGGCTGAGTTGGCCATTTCTGGGGGAAGTTAGATTGTTTGTTAAGGGGAGTTAGTTACTGAATATAAGAATACTATAAATAAGTGTAGTCAAGGCTAGGAGAGGCATTCGATCATTTTCTCATAAACTTCTTAGACAAGTTGTTAGGGAGTGCAAGGGGTCACTCGAACACCCCCATACCTATTCCCATTTTCAATCCCTAGATTTTGTACATTTCCGCCATTAATAATAGCATTCAAGAGTAAGATTGAGTTTGTGTGCATAATTCTTGTGTAATTACATTCTAGTTGTTCTGCGATTGTCAGTGAGCTTATCAATTGGTATCAGAGCTCTTTCCCGGGATGACGAAGAGGACGGATGATCGCGATAAGGAGAGAACAGAGGTAAGTAAGAAGAGTTGTTGAAGGAAGTAGAATCCATGCGTGAGGATCTTGGAAAAATACCGCGGTTGGAGCAAGGGCTCGAGTTATTGCTGATTAGAATGGATGAGTTGTTGAAGCAGCGAGATTCTGAACATCGAGAGTCACCAGAAACAGATAATGGAATTCTGGCGGAACAGACGGCGCCGACGGTGGAAACTGATGGCCGACCGGCCGACTGGCGAGAAGGGGGATTTCGTTCGGAATTTCGTACTCAACGAGTGGAGTTGCCGGTGTTCGATGGTGATAATCCAGATGGCTGGATATTTAGGGCAGAACGGTATTTTGCCATGAATAGACTCTCGGAGAGAGAGAAACTGGATATGGTGGTGGTGAGCTTGGAAGGAAAAGCTCTTGACTAGTTCTAGTGGGAAGATCGGAGACGAGCGATCCGGGATTGGATGGAGCTAAAACAGATGGTGTTAGAGCGATTTCGTTCGACACAGGAGGGGACTCTCTGTGAAAAGTTCTTGTCTTTGCACCAAGAGACTACGGTGAGGGAGTATCGCCGGCAGTTCGAGACGTTGGCAACGCCGCTAGCAGAGATCCCGGAGCAAGTGCTGGAGAGTGCCTTTGTGAATGGTCTAAGACCTGAAGTAAGGGTGGAGATTCGAATGTTGAAACCAAATGGTTAGTGCCGAATCATGGACTTCGCCCAACGGGTAGAAGAGCGTAATCAGCTGGTACGCGGGCCCAAGGCCCAAATGGCTTCATTTAATTCCTGGAATAAGATTGGCTCGGGTTCTCAAGGGCCTAGGCTAAGGAATGGAGTGACGTTTGGTGGAGGATCCAGAACGACAAACAACTCTGTGGCGATAGGGCGACCTTCTGGAAATTCTGAGAAGGCCGCAGTTTCGAACGGTGGGGCGGCGCCGTATCGAAGGCTCACCGATGCAGAGATACGAACAAAAAAAGAGAAAGGGTTGTGTTACCGATGCGACGGAAAGTACTCTTTTAGGCACCGTTGTCCCAACCGAGAATTGCAAGTGCTCCTTGTGCTTGAAAAAGAAGAGGTTGCAGAGGAACAAGAAGAAGGAGCAGAGCCTGGGGATGATGAAGAAGTGGTGGAGCTGTCCCTTAACTCGGTGGTTGGACTCACCTCACCAAAGACCATGAAACTTAAAGGAGTGCTGCGGGGAAAAGAGGTAACAGTTTTAATAGATAGTGGTGCCACGTATAATTTCATTTCTGTCGATTTGGTGAGAAAAATGGAGTTAACGGTGGATAAAATCGGTGATTACGGGGTGGTCATGGGGACTGGATTATCGGTTAAAGGGGAGGGCGTTTGCAGGGGAATTGTGGTTTCCCTGCAAGATATAGAGATAGTGGAGGATTTTCTGCCCCTAGAGCTAGGAAGTTCAGACATAATTCTGGGAATTCAGTGGCTAGAGACCTTAGGGGTTATGACGGTGAATTGGAGAAGTTTGACTATGAAATTCATGGTGGGAAACCGACAAGTGACATTGAAAGGAGACCCTGGAATGAATAGGACCTCAGTGTCCTTAAAAGCTTTGCAGAAGGCTTTTAACAAAGAAGGGCAGAGGATTTGGCTTGAATGGAACCACGTGGAATTGGGTACCTTAGAAAGTCATTGCAAAATACCTGAAGAATTAACAGGGGTGCTTGACCGGAGAGCATTAGTTTTTGAAATGCCCGCCGAATTGCCTCCGGAGCGCGCGAAGGATCATGCGATCGTGCTTAAAATAGGAACTTCTCTGATTAAAAAGGAAGAGATTGAGAAATTAGTCGGGAAAATGTTGGCTGCAGGGATTATTCGACCTAGTGTGAGTCCATATTCCAGCCCCGTGCTTTTGGTCAAAAAGAAAGACGGGAGTTGGCGCTTTTGCGTGGACTATCGAGCTTTAAATAAGGAGACGGTGCCAGATCGTTTTCCTATTCCTATCATTGACGAACTACTCGACGAGCTTCATGAAGCGACCATTTTTTCCAAGATAGACCTTAAGTCAGGTTACCATCAAATTAGAGTCAAACCAGAGGATGGACCAAAAACCGCTTTTCGCACACATGAGGGACATTATGAGTTCTTAGTGATGCCATTTGGGCTCACAAATGCTCCCGCAACGTTCCAATCACTTATGAATGAGGTGTTGCGAGCATTCATCCGTAAGTTTGTCTTAGTTTTCTTTGATGACATACTTGTCTATAGCCGGACATTGGAGGAACATATACATCATTTGGACCAAGTGTTGGCGGTTTTACAGCAGCACAATCTTTTCGCTAATGCGAAGAAGTGCAATTTTGGCCAGCAGTCATTGGAATACTTGGGACACATTGTCTCGAGTAAGGGCGTGTCAGCCGACCAAACCAAGATTGACGCGATGTTGAATTGGCCCTTTTCGACTACGCTGCGTGATTTATGCGGGTTTTGGGGGTTGACAGGGTATTACAGAAAGTTTGTTGCTAGGTATAGTCAAATAGCGGGACCTTTGACAAATTTACTCCGGAAGGATGGTTTTCATTGGACGGAGGATGCGGAAAGGGCTTTTGCTTGCTTAAAAAGTGCTATGTCTTTTGTGCCGGTTCTAGCTCTTCCTGACTTCACAAGACCTTTTGTGCTAGAAACGAATGCTTCTGGATTTGGCGTGGGTGCGGTGTTATTACTCGGGGAGAAGATGAGCTGGCATGTTCAGTGGCTGAGCTGGCCATTTTCGGGGGAAGTTAGATTGTTTGTTAAGGGGAGTTAGTTACTGAATATAAGAATTCTATAAATAAGTGTAGTCAAGGCTAGGAGAGGCATTCGATCATTTTCTTATAAACTTCTTAGACAAGTTGTTAGGGAGTGCAAGGGGTCACTCGAACACCCCTATACATATTCTCATTTTCAATCCCTAGATTTTGTACATTTCCGCCATTAATAATAGCATTCAAGAGTAAGATTGAGTTTGTGTGCATAATTCTTGTATAATTACATTCTAATTGTTCTGCGATTGCGATTGTCGGTGAGCTTATCATTTTTTTCAAATAAAAAGCTTTTTTAATTAAACATTTTACTTTGAAATAAGAAAAAAAAAACCTCTTTTATTTAGAGCTCCTTTTTGGGATTTAATCAAACTTTCTATTCTTCTCTTTTTTTTCTCTCGATCATACCCCGATGCATATTTTTTATTAGACATGGTTATTCTTAACTTAGATATGTTTAAAAAACAAACCAACACAAAACAACAAAAATAAAAAATAAAATAGCTAATATAACATTATATAAAAAAGTAATACTTAGCGAGTAAAGAAGAAATGAGTAAGAAAGATATTTAACCTAGAGATTTATTGAGAAGATACATAGTAGCAATTGTAACCTTGTGAAGATCTTAAAGAAAAGATTTTTGTTTTGAGATTGAAGAGATACCATGTGAAGAAGAATAGCTGTATTTTTTTTTAATTTTTTTAGACAAAGATAAAACGTAAGAACAGGAAAGGGGAGTAGAGTGACGATTGAGTTTTTTTTTTTTTTTATAATTTTTTTCTTTTTTCTTTTTTCTATAAGTCTCTTCAGTTTCTTTTTTCTTTAATGTTTTTCCTTAATACAAATACATATGTTGGGATACTCCCAATTCCTAAAAATCTCACTAACAGCCCGGAAACTTAAAGAGAGAGAGGGGAAAAAAAAAAAAGAAGCTTTCCAGTAAATAAGGAGATGAAAATTGTCAAAAAAAAAAAAAAGGAGAGGACTATAATAAATAACAAATTTCATTTTTAAAATATGATAGTGATTAGGCCTAACTTTTTTTAAAAAATTTGGGGCCTTCTTAAAAGTGGAATTTTTTGTATGAAAGGAATGGAATTTAATTTTTAAAATATGATAGTGGCTAAAATATAGGCCTATTTTTTGGAAAAAATAAGGCCTTAGCATGGACCTTTACCTGCCTAGCATGGACCCGGCTCTGCACAACCTCCATGATTTAGAAGAGAGAGGATGACGAATAGTGAATTTGAGATGTAGGATGTGGGACCGATCCTGATAAGCAATTTCAATATGAGAGACCTCTCATTAATTAAAGTATTTTTCATATTTGCCTATTGAACTCAGTAGAACTTTGACAACTTACTCCTTAAATTTTTAATTTTTATCAAACTTGCAAAACTGTTGCACTATGCCCACGTTTATCAATCTTTCTCTATTTTTTTTTAATCAAATTTAAGAGATCAAAAGCTAAAGCATTAAAAACTTTGTGTCACGATCTGAATGAATTTTCCGTCAATCTTGTTTTTTCGTCACCAATCTAGTAGAAGGAGAAAGTTGCCAATTTACTATTATTAAAAATTCAGGAGAAAGTTGCAAAACTCCACCAGTTCAGTTCAGGGTTAAATGTGCAAAACATGCACACCAACAACTATTCATTGAAACGATGCCGTTTTGAGCTTCTCATACGCTATCCGTTTGGGGCCGTTTCCTGGCACCATTTTAATTCATCTACAGTAATAAATTGCCGTAGATTTTGAGTGGTGGCAGCGGAACCACGAGCCCCCTGGATGGACGACACGTGTCCCCCTTAGTATCGTTTTCCTTTTGAACTCAAACCAGTCTACTTGGGGCAAAAATGGCTTCCTCTCTGCAACTCCCTACGTCTGCTTTTGAACTCTCCACAAGGATTTGTCGTCGCAGAAGAACAATTCGCCGCCCGCAATCCAATCTCCAAAACGGAGGAGAGAATCGGCCTCATCGTCGCAGGTATAATTCTTCTCTTTGGTTGCCGAGAAATCATAAGAATGTGAAAATTGGAATTTCAATCGTTTGGTTTAATTTTGGTCTCGTTTTGTTTTGAGTTTTCGGTTTAGGTGTGATGAAGACGAGAATGTGATACTGGTGGAGAGATACGGCAATGGTACTGCTAAGAGGTTCTTACTTGGAAACTTTTTTCTTTCTTTTTCTCTCCTTTTTTTTTTATTCATCTACTGTTTGTAATGTTCAATTCTTGAGCTCTTTCATTTCAACTGTGGTTTCTGGAGCAGGTTTGTTGTGGATGATGACTTGCAATTACGAACTTTTCTTGAGGAACATAGTCATAGACCAATATCTAAAAACTCAGAAAGATCAGAATTCTCCAACACATTTTTGGATTGGATTCCGGATATTATCAGAGACTTTGTTTTACCTGCAGGGTTCCCAGGTGACTAAACATCGTTTCTTTTCCATGTCCTTTTTTTAAATAATAAAAAAAGAAATTCTATCCTCTGTTTTAAAATTAGTTGGATGAGTTTAGACATTATTATATGTGGATAACTTTTCCAAACAGAAAAAGGGCTGATAAAAAATGTGGTCTATGAGTAAATTCTTGAGTTAAATGGAGCCTAAGGCCAACTGCAGATCGACCTGGTATTAGTTTTCCAAAATCTTTGTGCTATGAAAGGGGCTTTTTAGGGCAGTTGTTTCTTTGATCAATAGAGAGAGGAATGAGACATCTTGTAGGACGATTTAAGAGGTGTAAGATCATCTTGAACACTTTATATAGTGAAAATCTGCAGTGAAGAAAATGGACGTGGCTCTCACATCAACTGTGAACCACTATAAATCTTATGTCTGCTTCGGTTATCATTTTCTTTGCCTTATTATTGCTCTCGTGTATTGGGGATTAGGGTCTAATTCCTAACAAAATTTACCACAAAAAGTGAAAAAGATTATATTTGGCCTGTGACTAAAATCTTGTTTTTAGTAATTTGGTTTAGTCAGATACCAAAGCTTAGTCGTCTTACTGTTCAAGTTCTTGCTGTTCTTCATGTCTGATGCAGGATCCGTGTCAGATGATTATTTGCAGTACATGTTGTTACAGTTTCCTACCAATGTTACTGCATGGATATGTCACACATTGGTCACGTCGAGTCTCTTAAAGGTTGGTTAATAACTGTGGTCCGTAACTTTAAATTGTCTAGCTTGACATCCTAGTTTCACTACTTGAATATCTGAAAAAAATGTGGGATTAAACATCACATTCAGATAATAGAGATTTAGTTTCAGAACTTACTTATCCATTAATTCGCAGTACTATTTTATTCACAGTTCTGCTTATTGTGTGCTACTTGTAGGCTGTTGGTGTTGGCTTATTCTCAGGAAGTACTGCGGCTGCTTCTGCTGCTGCCATCAGGTGAACTTTTATTTTTGCTTTCTGTACATGTATCCTTGATCCGTTATAATTTGCAGCTCTAGTTTCCTAGTCTACTCAGTGTAAGCCTCGGATCTTACCACGATTAAAATATGGGACATCCCTTATGAATGTTTTATTTTCAGAACTTATTCCAAAGTGTTATAGGGATTTAAAATTTGCATTACCACCTCAAACTAGCCTGTCCCTGGATTGAACTTTAGGTTATAAGATTGTTTCTGCAGATGGGTATCAAAGGATGGCATTGGAGCTGTTGGGCGCTTATTCATCGGTCTGCCACTTTCAGCTAAAGGAACATAAGGCTAAACTGCTGAGGCTTTTCAGTGACTGTTGCTCTGTTTTACAGGTGGCCGATTTGGAAATCTCTTTGATGATGATCCAAAACAATGGCGTTTGTATGCTGACTTTATTGGAAGTGCCGGAAGGTTGTCTATCAAGCTTTTTGTTTGATGATGACAGATAAATTAAATCATAATAGAAGTAACGCGCCATCTTCCTTGCTAATTTCTTGTGCAGCATTTTTGATCTTGCAACGCCACTATATCCTGCCTATTTCCTGCCACTGGCATCCATTGGGAATCTTGCAAAGGCATTATATACTCAGCACAAATAGTCTCTCTTTTTATTTATTTTTATTTTATTTGAATTTTATGACTATAAGTGCAACATTATTATCCATCATTTTGTAGTGAATAAGATATCTATATTTTGAAACTATAAACTTTTTTTAGTATAACAAGCTTCGTATTCAAGCAGGCTGTGGCAAGAGGGCTGAAAGATCCTTCATTTCGCGTGATACAAAATCATTTTGCAATCTCAGGAAATCTGGGAGAGGTGGCTGCAAAGGTATATTCTTAATACATCTCTGAGCATGATGGTAGTCTTCAACGATGTTTATGTCAGCTCAGTTGTCTCATGAAGACGCCTTTTTGTTTATTTTGAACTTTGAGATTGGGAAAAAAGAATTTGTATCCTACTATTAAATCCATGTTATTTTTTTTCACCATTCCCTGCCCACAAGTTTGTCCAGTGGCTCCACTCATCTCAACAAGGCTTAATGTCAAGCCCTTGAGTTGTTTTATAGATCAATGGTGCTGATGAGTAGAGTGAGGGTAACAATTTCCGTAGTAATTGTGTTAGGATCCTAGTTGAGTCCCACATTGCTAAAATATAGGCTTAGCATGTGGATTTATAACCACTTGGGCACCCTCTCCCTACAGGCTAGCTCTTGGGGATGAGTTCTACCAAAGGGTTATAACAATTAGTATCAGAGCATGCCCCACCTCGGGCTTACGTTGCGGAAGGGGCGACCTGGGGAGGGGCGACCTGGAAAGGCCAGAATGAGCCATCCAGAGTGGGCCGCCGTGGACGTCGGTGTCAGAAGCGTGGTGATATGTTAGGATCCTAGTTGAGTCCCACATTTTTTAAGTATGGGCTTAGCATGTGGGTTTATAACCACTTGGGCACCCTCTCCCTACAAGCTAACTTTTGGGGATGAGTTCTACCCAAGGGTTGTAACAAATTGGTTGATTGAAAATTATTGAATTATGTACATTAATTAATTAATTAATTAGGAGATATCGCATATCTTTCCTAGTTTAGGGGGCAGTTCCTATTTTTTAGGAAAGATCCTAGGAATATCTTGAGGATAGTTTCTCTATCCTATTAGGGTTCCTAGTTTTCCGATTCTGTTAGCCACGGGACCTAGGTCTTTTGTAACCTATTTATACTCCGGTTTTGTACCAATTAAATCAAGAAAGGAGTTATATTTTTCCTCAGAAACTTACATGGTATCAGAGCCTGGTTTAGGACTTTATCTCTGTCCGCCATGGCTAAGAATCCAAAAAACCTTCCTTCAACCCAAACCGTACCCTCTGCCTCTTCTAATAATGTTGATTTCAACCCTAATGCTTCCATTCAAATTACTACCGTACGATTGAATGGAAGGAATTTTCTAGAATGGGCCCAATCAATAAAACTAGCCATAGATGGCCGAGGAAAACTAGGGTTTCTTACAGGGGAGGAACCAAAGCCGAAGGATTCTGATCCTTCATTCCGAAAGTGGAGGTCTAAAAATTCACTCATCACTACATGGCTTCTCAATTCCATGGAGGAATCAATCCGGAAGGCATATCTGTTCATGTCAGCCCAAGAAGTATGGGAGGCCGTGCGTGAAACCTACTCGGACCTGGAAAATTTTTCACAAGCCTTTGAATTGAAGACTCGGCTGTGGAATTCCAAGCAGGGGGAGGCAGATATCACTACGTATTACAACAGGATGTTGGCACTTTGGTAGGACTTAGACCTCTGCTATAATGACAAATGGGAGAATCCCAAAGACCTTGCTAGGTTTAAAAAAAGGGAAGAAATTGATCGTGTTTTTATGTTTTTAGCAGGGGTTAATGCAGGATTTGACGATGTTAAAGGGCGTGTTCTAGGCAGACGTCCTCTTCCTACAATCCGTGAAGTTTTTTCTGAACTTAGGCAGGAAGAAGGACGAAAGAGAGTCATGACTGGTTCATTCTTGCCACCAGCAGAGCCTAAAAATTCAGCCTTAGCAGTCCGTGGCAATGAAGGCGACCCAGATAAGAAAAAGAAGCCGTGGTGTGACCACTGCAAACGGCACTGGCACACCAAAGATTCCTGCTGGAAGCTTCATGGGAAACCACCTAATTGGCAGCCAAATTGGAAGAAGAAACAGGAGGGAGGCAAGGCGTTAAACATTGTGACTGAGACTACTCTAGAGCCACCATCTACCTCGGTATAGCCTCCATTCACCAAGGAACAAATTGAGCATCTTCTAAAACTCTTTAAGTCTTCACAAATTTCTAATTCTCTTTCTACCTCTTATGCTCACCAAGGTAATCAAGCTCCTTCTACCCTCACTTCCTCAAATATTTCTGGCCCATGGATCATAGATTCTGGTGCCACAGATCATATGACCAGTTGTTCCCATTTATTTTCCACTTTGTGCAGGAAATAAAAAAATTCAAGTGGCTGATGGTTCGTTTTCAGCCATAGCAGGGACGGGTTCCATCAAAATTTCTCCATGTTTAACACTAAAAGATGTGTTACATGTTCCAAAATTGTCATGCAATTTACTGTCAGTCAGTAAATTAACTCTTGACCAAAACTGTCATGCTAATTTCTTTCCATCTTACTGTGAATTTCAGGACATGGCCTCGGGGAAGATGATTGGCAATGCTAAATTAAGTGGACTTTACTACTTTGACGATGGATCACTTCCTAAAGATTATGTTTCAAATACTTGCTTGGGTGTTATTTCTAGTTCTAGTAAGAATGACATTATGCTTTGGCATTTTAGGCTTGGTCATCCAAATTTTTATTATTTAAAACATTTGTTTCCTAGTTTATTCTCAAATAAAGATCCATCTCTTTTTCAATGCAAAATTTGTGCTTTAGCAAAAATGCATCGATCTCCATATATCCCTCGTCCATATGTTCCATCCCAACCTTTTTCTCTTATGCATAGTGATATATGGGGACCTTCAAGAATATCAACTCCTTCGGGAAAACGATGGTTTGTTACCTTTATAGATGATCACACAAGAATGACTTGGGTTTACTTGATGACACAAAAATCTGAGGTGGAACACATTTTTAAAACGTTTTATAACATGATTTACACTCAATTTGAAACAAAAATCAAAGTTTTAAGAAGTGACAATGGTCGTGAATATTTCACAAAACATTTGAGTGTTTTTTTCTCACAAAATGGCATTTTTCAGCAAAGCTCTTGTGTTGACACGCCTCAACAAAATGGCATTGCCGAAAGGAAGAATAAGCACCTATTAGAAGTGGCTCGGGCATTGTTATTTACACATAAAGTACCAAAAATTTGTTGGGGAGATGCAGTTTTAACAGCAACTTTTTTGATAAATAGAATGCCTTCGAAAGTTTTGAATTTTGCCACTCCTATAAGTGAATTTTCCAAAATTCTTCCCCAAACAGAAATTCAATCAACTCTGCCACTGAAAACGTTTGGGTGCACTGTTTATATCCACAATAAAGATGTAAACTTAGGAAAACTTGATCCTAGAGGAACTAAGTGTGTCTTCTTAGGCTACTCTCCAAGTAAAAAAGGATATAAGTGTTATGATCCCAAAAAAAGAAAATATTTTGTCTCCTTTGATGTGCAATTTTTTGAAAAACAATCATTTTTTCAGCCTCATCTTCAGGGGGAGCACACACAGGCGATACGGCTTTAGGGGGAGATGAAAAGATAGTCTTTGACTTTCATGATCAAGGTGAATCTTTTTTTGAAAATTTTTCATCAGAATTTGCCCTTCAAAATTCGGATTTTTTGCAAAACTTAAATAATTCCGAAAATTCTGAAGAGAATCATCAAGAGAATAACTCTGCAGATGTTTTAAATAATGAAAATTTGGCTCCTTCCAGTGTTAGTCCAATTAGAACAAGAAATAACACTGAAAACAGGTTTGGGAAAGTTTTCTCAAGGAGAGAACCAAAGTCAAGTGGATTAACCAATAACTTACAGCATGGTCAAGAACCAACCTCGATACCAAGTCCAGAAGTTTCAGGTTTGAGTCCAATCGCTGAAAATTTCTCAAATGAGCTTGATGTACCTATTGCACTAAGAAAAGGAACTAGAGAATGCACTAGGCGTCCTCTATATCCCATGTCCCATTTTGTTTCTTATAAAAAGCTATCTCCGTGTTTCCTTGCCTTTGTTACTCAACTCTCACATGTGGAAATTCCGAAGAGTATTAGAGATGCATTTCAGGTACCCGAATGGAAAGCGGCTGTTTTAGAGGAGATGAGGGCTCTGGAGAAGAATCAAACATGGGAGGTTATAAATTTGCCAAAGGAGAAGAAAACTATTGGGTGCAAATGGGTATTCACGGTCAAGTTCAAATCTGATGGATCACTGGAAGGGTATAAAGCACGTCTAGTGGCCAAAGGTTTCACTCAAACCTATGGCATAGATTACTCTGAGACTTTTGCACCAGTAGCTAAACTAAATACTGTACGGGTTCTTCTCTCAATCGTGGTAAACTTGGACTGGCAGTTGCAACAGTTAGATGTCAAGAATGCATTCTTAAATGGAGATTTAGAAGAAGAGGTTTTTATGGATCCTCCACCCGGTTTTGAAGATAAGTTTGGTTCAAAGGTGTGCAAACTGAGGAAATCTCTCTATGGGCTAAAACAATGACCACGAGCATGGTTTGAGAAATTCACAAGCTCGGTAAAAAGACAAGGTTATTCTCAAGCTCAGGCAGATCACACACTCTTCTTTAGAAGATCAAAGGAAGGAAGAATTGCCATCCTTATTGTCTATGTGGATGACATTATCTTGACAGGAGATGATATTCTAGAAACGACCCGATTGAAAAGGTGCTTGGCAGATGAATTTGAGATCAAAGACCTCGGGAACCTAAAATATTTCTTAGGTATGGAGATAGCAAGATCTAAAGAAGGAATAATGGTCAGCCAAAGGAAGTATGTACTTGATCTTCTCGAAGATACTGGAATGAGTGGGTGCAAACCAGTTGATACTCCTATTGATCCCAATGTAAAACTCGGGATTAGTGAGGGTGACAGGGTTGATACTACGAGATATCAGAAGTTGGTTGGAAGGTTGATTTACTTATCACACATTAGACCAGACATAGCTTTTGCCGTGAGTATGATAAGCCAATTTATGCACTCTCCTCAGAAAATTCATATGGAAGCTGTCTATCGAATCCTTAGATATCTCAAGGGTTCTCCAGGAAAAGGATTAATGTTCAGAAAACATGACAACCGAACAATTGAAGCCTATACAGAGCTGATTGGGCTGGATCCGTGACTGACAGGAGGTCTACAACTGGATACTGTTGCTTTGTGTGGGGAAACCTAGTTACATGGAGAAGCAAAAAGCAAAGTGTTGTTGCCCGTAGCAGTGCAGAGGCAGAATTTCGAGCAATGGTTAATGGGCTATGTGAGTTAATTTGGCTGCAGCGGATTATAGGAGATCTTCAACTAACAATAGAAGCTCCAATGAAGCTTTACAGTGACAACAAGGCTGCCATTAGCATTGCTAATAACCCTGTTGAACACGATCGCACCAAACATGTGGAGATAGATCGGCATTTCATCAAAGAAAAAATGGAATCCGGAACTGTGTGTTTACCCTTCTTGCCAACATCTCAACAGATAGCTGACATTTTAACCAAGGGGTTATTTAGACCAGGGTTTGATTCTTGTATTAGCAAGTTGTGTTTAAAAGATATCTATGACCCAACTTGAGGGGGAGTATTGAATTATGTACATTAATTAATTAATTAATTAGGAGATATTGTTTAAGTTAGGAGATATCGCATATCTTTCTTAGTTTAGGGGGCAGTTCCTATTTTTTAGGAAAGATCCTAAGAATATCTTGAGGATAGTTTCTCTATCCTATTGGGGTTCCTAGTTTCCCGATTCTGTTAGCCACGGGACCTAGGTCTTTTGTAACCTATATATACTCCGGTTTTGTACCAATTAAATCAAGAAATGAGTTATATTTTTCCTCAGAAACTTACAAAAATTTACAGTTTACAATGATTTTTCATATATTATTTATTACGAAGCTGGAAAATTCAGTTGGCTGGCTTGGATGATGTATTAGTGAGCTTATTGTTGCTGCCCACCTAAGATTAGAATGTTGTACAGTATGTGTTTTGTCCTGAATTAGCCTGGCTTTCCAATATATATATATATATATATAGTGGAGTAACTTTGGTTTAGTTGTTTATCACATTAAGAAATTATGTGTCTTAGTTTGGCGAAGTCATAAATAGTTCAGAAAATCATTTAAAGTTCTGATAATCTAGTTTCTGATTTACATGTTGATCATTACCTACCCATTTTCAATCTTATGTAACCTCTTCTTGAAGAGAACTAATTACCTCATAACTTCACAATTAATTGATATAAGATTTCAGGAGGAAGTTTGGGAAGTAGCTGCTCAGCTGCTTGGCCTTGCTTTGGGCATACTTATACTGGTATCTTGCTTGGAACTTTTAGGAATAATGTATTTTCATCACAGAACAGCCTTTTGCTAACAGACAACATTCTTGATGTGTCATCTTAATGATTTTGCAATAATGAATGCAGGATACACCCAGCCTTGTACGGGCATACCCTGTTCTAGCTCTTACATGGTTTGGGATGAGGCTTCTGCACCTTTGGCTACGTTATCAATCACTTTCAGTTCTACAGTTTAACATAGTAAGAAGATTGTAAAACGAATTCCTCTTCCTATGACATTCCACTTATTCTGTCTGTGACATGAAAGACAATACAATGTGGAAAAACTTATTTAAGGTTAAAGTAGGTGAATGGAATGAATCAGTTTCTGTGTGCTATATCGAGGTCATTTTATCTGAGTATTGACTTTATATACTCGCATATTCTGTGAATTAAAATAATAATCGTAAGGAACCTAGTTAATCACAGCCCAACACACAACAGTCACTCACACAGATGCACAACGAGAAGAAATTAAAAGGAATCAGGGTAGCTTTTATTGATTCAACCTGCAAACAACGATTACAGTAGACAATCTAACAAGATAAACCCGGAGATTTTGAGTACTCCGGAACTCCTAGCCACCGACAGTGGGAACAGCACAGAGACAATCAAGAGAATTCAACTGCCTTGCCCTAACCTTTTCCTACCCCCCAAATTCCCTGATTCCTACTTGCCTTTGCCACGTCACCTGTCTAGCCACTTTCTAAAATTACTCCTTGGCCCCCAACTCTAGTCTTTTTGTCCCTCTTACCTCTCCTAGTGTAAACGTTTTTCAGTACGCATTTGACAATACCCCCCCCCCCTCTCGAGATCAACCTTGTCCCTAGAAGTCAGGAAATTGGCGAGGAATTGAGTCTAGTGGCTCCCAAGTAGCCTCCCCCTCCGGCAGCCCCTCCCATTGAATGAGGAGGTCCAAGTCAGAAGGTTCTCCAACGTGAGAATAACGTGCTTGCAACATGGCTGCTGGTCGAACCAAGAGCTCGAGCTCCTCTGTAAGCTGTGACGGCAGGGGCTGACTTGCTAGAGTGTCCCCCGAAAAGCCTTGAGCTGCGAAACATGGAAGACCGGGTAGATACGTGCGTCTTTCGGAAGCAGGAGCCGGTATGCAACGGTACCAATCCTCTCGGCAATCTCGAATGGACCATAGTAGCGAGGAGCCAACTTCTCATTACGCTTCTTGTCTCCAAACACCGTTAATATGTCTCCAAACAGCGGTTGACCCGCTCGGTTTGGCCATCGGACTCGGGGTGATAGGCTGAGCTTGTGTGCAACTGAGTTCCTTGGAGTTTGAAGAGCTCTCTCCAAAATGAACTCATAAAGATAGGATCACGATCGCTCACAATTGAACGAGGAACCCGTGAAGCCGAACTATATCACGTACGAACAACTCTGCCACAGACTTCACAGTGAATGGATGAGCAAGGGGGCAAAAATGTGCAAACTTGGACAACCGATCCACCACAACTAGGATTGTGTCCTGCCCCTCCGATTTAGGGAGGCCGCCTATGAAATCCATGGAAATGTCCTCCCAAATCCTATTAGGAATTGGAAGGGGTTGCAACAGCCCCGCCGGAAGCATAGCCTCGCTTTTGGCACTTTGGCAAACCTTGCACCGAGCCACATAGTCCCATATTTCCTCTTTCATGCCCGGCCAAAACACATTGCTTGACACCCGCTTATAAGTGCGAAAGAATCCCGAATGGCCACCAATCACTGAGTCGTGGAACTCGTGCAACAACCAAGGTATCCATGGTGAGGAATGCGGTAAAACCACCCGTCCTTTATAGAGCAACAACCCCTCCTTCTCACTGTATCCATCCCGAACTTGCTCCCCGGCCATTAATTTTGCTAGCAACCCCGAACACTGGTCATCCCCCCGCTGCCCCCTTCAATGTCCCCCACATCCAACAGCTGTGGAATGGAAATGGCTGTAAAAGTAATGGGCTGCTCATCACCCCTTCTAGACAACGCATCCGCCACTCTATTAGTGGCTCCCGGTTTGAACTACACTTCAAAATCATACCCAAGAAGCTTGGTAACCCATCGCAATTGCTCCGGTGGAAGCACTCGCTGATCCAATAGGTACTGGAGACTTTGTTGGTCGGAGCGGACCACAAAGCGTCGTCCCAGCAAGTAGTGACGCCACTTTTGTATGGCAAACACCACTGCCATCAACTCCCTCTCATAAACCGACTTCAGCCTACTTGTCTCCGATAGTGCTTTGCTAAAAAAAGCAATGGGCCGGCCCTCTTGCATAAGGACAGCCCCTAGGCCAGCCCCCGATGCATCGGTCTCAATCACAAAGGTCTTGCTAAAGTCTGGCATAGCCAACACCGGTAATGTGGTCATGGCCCTCTTAAGGGACGCAAAAGCTCCTACCGCCTCTTCCTCCCAACCGAAACCACCTCGCTTGAGCAAATTGGTCAAGGGCTGTGCAATCTCACCGTAGCCCCGCACAAACCGACGATAGTAACCGGTCAAACCAAGAAACCCCCGCAGGTCTCGGACACTCTTAGGAGTCGGCCAAGAGTTAATGGCGGCCACTTTCGAAGCGTCCGGCGCAACCCCCTTGCCCGAAATGATGTAGCCGAGATACTCCAAGCTATGGCGGCCAAACGCACATTTCTTCAAGTTAGCAAACAGCTTCTCTCGCTTCAACACCTCTAATACCTTAACCAAATGGCCCTGATGCTCTTCCATGGTCCGACTATATACTAAGATGTCATCAAAAAACAGCAAGACAAGTCGGCGTTGGAATGGGCGGAAGATCGAGTTCATAAGGGCTTGAAACGTCGCCGGTGCATTAGTAAGGCCAAAAGGCATCACCAAGAACTCATAGTGGCCCTCGTGTGTCCGAAAGGCGGTTTTCTCTACATCGTCTTCATGAACCCGTATTTGGTGGTACCCCGCTCTCAAATCCAACTTAGAAAACACCTTCGCTCTGTGGAGCTCATCTAGTAACTCATCGATGACTGAAATCGGAAATTTATCCGGCACGGTCTATTGATTCAAAGTCCGGTAATCGACACAGAAGCGCCAACTCCCATCCTTCTTCTTCACTAAGATTACCGAACTAGAGAATAGGCCGCTACTAGGTCGAATGATCCCGGAAGAAATCATGTCGGCCACCAATCTCTCAATCTCCCCTTTTTGGAAGTGCAGATAGCGGTAAGGCCGAATGTTAGGAGGATCAGCCCCGTCCTTCAATACAATCCGGTGGTCGCGCGCCCGTTTTGGGGGCAGCCCTTTAATTTCCTCAAAAATATCCCTGAACCCCTCTATGACATCCTGCAAATCCCCCGGTACGATTACTGATTGCTTACCATCCTTCCGCCCTACCACCTCACAGAGTTCCAACAATACCCCCACTTGTCTGCCCCCTACCATTCGAGTCAGCGAACGAAAACTCACTGGCGTACAGCATAAAGCGGGATCCCTAATCCAACTCACCCAATTGTCCCTCACCTTGAATTTCATGGTGAACCGAGACCAATCTGCCCACACTTCTCCCAAGGTCCGCAACCATGTAACTCCCAAAACAATTTCCGTGCTTCCTAAATCACATAGGAAGAAATCTTCTACCACCGTGATCCCTTGTATGGACAACTCCATTCCCCTACATACTCCATGTTGCTTGAAACACATACCGTTGCCGACCTACACCCCGCATTTGGTCGAAATCACGTGGTAGTCCTAATTCTTTCACAATCGTCTCAAACACAAAGCAATGAGACGCCCTACTATCAATCAACACCACCACCACTCGGGAGCCAATTGTGCCTTTAACTTTCATAGTTTTTGCGGAATTAAATCTCATCATAGAGTTAAGGGAAAGGTCTACCTTCTCTTCTGATTGTTCAGTTTCGGAGTTCCCTTCCTCCTTTGGTTCACCTTCCCCATCCGACTCGTCCTCGGTGGCCAGCAATAATTGAAGTTGCTGCTTGCTCTTATGCCGATGCCCGGGGCTGTATTTTTCATCACACTTGAAACAAAGTCCTCTTGCCCTTCGTTGTTGCACTTCATCCTCAGACAAGCTCCTATAGCCACTCGCTCCTCCTCCCCCCGGACTATTGGAAGCAGATGCCGTGGCCCGTCCACGACCGATCTCCCTTCCCTCTCTTCCGGCATTGGATCGAAGGGAGCTCCCCACAAAAGGCCCGCGGCCACTAGGGGCCTCGCTGAACGAATATGACCGTCCCAAATCCCCAACGCGGCCGCTCAAAAAATCTTCCCATTCTTTCCACCGATTCATTCCGATCTTCGATCTGCTAGGCCATCTCCATAACTTCTTGGAGTGCCGTCGGCTTATGCATTTTGACCTCGACGCGCACATCTTCCCTAAGTCCATTTCGAAACACACCCTTGTAAAAAGCACTCGGCACGCACCGGTGCTAACAGCAGCTCAAAACGGTCTAGGTAGTCCGCCACTGACCCCACCTGTCTCAAGGCCATAAGTCTCTCCATCGGATCCCCCTCCTTAGCTCTACTAAACCTCTTCAAAATCGCTGCCTTCAAGTCCCACCATTCGCTGAACGGATCTTGAGAATCGGTCCATCTGAACCATTTCAAAGCTTGCCCTTCCATACACATGGAAGCCACCGCCACCTTATCTCGTTCCCGCACCTCATACACATCGAAATATTGCTCAGCTTGGAATAGCCACCCATAAGGGTCCTCGCCGGAAAAGCTCGGCATCTCCACTCTCCTTCCACGTATTTCCCCTATTTCCCGACCTTCCGGCATCTCGAGCCGCTGTCCCCGCTCCCAATCCCACTACTGTCCTCCCCTGGCCCGCCTAGGTTCATCCTCGTTCTCCTCCCAAACTTCCCCAACTCGACGGCTAGGTGCCCCGCCAACTCTTCCACCATTCCCCGCTACTCCAAGGTTGAAGTGGTTAACCCGTCGTGCCCCCATGGGTCCCCGATCGAGGCTGGGTTCCCGGTCTAGGCGTCCACCACTTTCTCTCGGAGGTTCCCTAACTGGGTCGGCATGGTGCTCCCAACCCAGATCCGGCGGCCAAATAGGACCACGCCTCCTTCCTCTCTCGTCCAGGCCGCGTCCAACCACCCCCGCTGCCTCGCGCGGCCGTCGTCCGACCTCCGGACCTCCATCCCATGGCGGCGCGACCTCGTTTGCGACTGGGTCGGCGACAATCAGACCTCCCCGTCGCAGATCGCCTGGATTCGGGCCATTTTGGTCACGCTGGAGCACTTACCCTTGCTCCGGCGGAGTTGGCCGGCGACCCATGAGATCTTCCAGCCGGCGCAGTACCTCGTGGACCCCGCCGATCTGATTTCTCCTTTCCTCCCTCAACCCATCGTTTTCCTCCCGGATCTACGGGATCTGCTCGGACGTTAGGGACTGCACCACCGTCAGCCCCTTCTCTGCCGCGACCAGCCTCTATGTCTCTGCCGGTTTGGGCACCATGGATCGTACAGCTTTGATACCAGTTTGTAAGGAACCTGGTTAATCGTAGCCCAACACACAACACTCACTCACACAGATGCACAACGAGAAGAAATTGAAAGGAATCAAGGTAGCTTTTATTGAATTCAACCGGCAAACAACGATTAATTACAGTAGACAATCTAACAAGATAAACCCGGAGATTTCGAGTACTCCGGAACTCCTAGCCACCGACGGTGGGAACAACACAGAGACAATCAAGAGAATTCGACTGCCTTGCCCTAACCTTTTCCTACCCCCCAAATACCCTGATTCATACTTGCCTTTGCCACGTCACCTGTCTAGCCACTTTCTTAAATTACTCCTTGGCCCCCAACTCTAGTCGTTTTGTCACTCTTACCTCTCCTAGTGTAAACGTTTTTCAGTACGGGTCTTACAATAATAATAAACACTAAGACAATAATAATGACTGCGTCTTTATTCTGTTAATTAATTATAAGTATGCGCCCCGCGCGCGTGCATTCGTTATACTTTTTATATGAAAATCTATAATTTCTTCTAACATTTAGTTGTATTTATTTATTACTCACCTAATAATTGAGTTTAATAAAATAGAAAAAAAAAATAGTAGAGCACATTTAAAGGAAAAAAAAAGAAGAAAAAAATCACATAATAAATTATTTATGGGTTACATATAAAATTAATTTTAAATAGAGTAAAGTGAAAAAAGATAATGGAAGTATTTGGTAAAAAGTAAAAATAGACAAAAGAAAGATTAGAAATAAGAAAATGTAAAAATAAAAACCAAAGAGAGAAATGAGAGGTTGACATGTGGCAAAAAGAGGAGCAACATCTTTGCCTCTTTTATATATGTTAGATTCATTGACGAACTCTTCTTTCTGTTCTATTTTCCTGACAGATAAATCTTAAGCGTGCCCGTATACTAGTAAAATCACATGTATTACATTCTACGGTTCCAGGTAGATTTCAAATTATTGTTTTTCATATGAAATAAAACAAAAATGTGACACCAATGAACACCCTTTTGACAGCTTCCTTACAGGATATGTTGATTGCAATAAGGAAGAAAATATATTATTGTGGCAAAGATTCATGAAGCCACGAATTGTTTTTGGCGTGCCTTTGGAAGAATTTATGGGTGCTGTTGCTGAGAGATCTGTTTCCACGGTAATCCTTAAAATTCCTTATTTTATTGGATATAAAGGGGGGAAAAAGGGAAATTTTGATGGAGCCGTCATGTACTTCATATTCAATTTCTGAAAGATAATAAAACCTGATGTGATACTATTTTGTTTGGATTCTTATTAATGCTTAGAGCACCATTGTTTTTCAAGGAAATTTTTTTTTTTATGTGAACATAATTGATGGGATTAAGGCTTGTTGTTGTTGTTGAATATAATTATCTGACCTCTTTTGGTATTACAAAATGCTTAAGAAGTAGATTTAAACTTGTATCCTGTAATTCTCGTTGTTATTACTATTCACTCTTGATTTACAGTTGAAGTCGCTTCTGAAACTATATGAGAAGGAGAAATATATTCTTGTGGTGAACCAACAAGAAAGGGACTTTGAGGTCTTTGTTTCATTCAAGGTATAAAATACATCATTTGCAGCAACTGTAGAAACCAACTATTCTTATCTCTATTAATCTTCGTGTCCTGAGTGCCAATGCAGGTCGGGGCGAGTAGTGTCTCGGTCTTGCGAAGTGTGTGGCAGACTTATTGGCTACATGAGAACTGGAACCGTCAAGATAATGCCTTGGACCAGATAGCACGCAGCCTGTCAAAGATGGAAGATAGCTATGAGGACTTCATCCAACAGCTAAATCAGACTGGATGGGATATAAATGAAATCAAACTTAAAGTTCCTAAGGAAGTCTTAATCTACCAAATGGATCCTGTTTGATTGCTCGAAAGTCTTTCAAAATGTCTTTGTGATCGGTTTGGGACTGAGTTTTTACTCCGTGCCTTTTGAAAGGTGGTCCGATATGGCTGGATCGATACAGATTGCAAAGATACTAACCATCGAAGTGCTGCTATCAGTACGGATTCCCATGTGCCAGTGTTCAACAATGTAGTAGCTGGGCTTGCAAGGTTATTTGGGATGATAATGATCTGCTTACAAGGACTTGGGCATTGCATTCATGAAGAGTTGGTTGTAGTAGTTTCTGACTTTTAAATGGACTTTTGCATTACCATTAACGGCATTTATGTTTTGCCAATTTGGATTGTACCCCTTAACAGAAGAAGAGGTGTCCAACGAGAGGAAAAGAAAAGGATTTGTCCTTTTTAATTCACAGGTCTACGACTCTACTCTCCCAAAGGATTCTTATCTTGGGAAGACAAAACATCATGGATTTGAATGCCATTTTCTGTTTAAAGAAATGTACCTAAAACTGAAATGCTAGAATAATCATTTTTTCCCTTTTTTTGGGTAGCTATTATAATGATTTTTAACTTTAAGAGTTAATTACAAATTGTCACATAGAAATATATGGGTTTTAGCAGCCCTGTGATCAAACTAGACTCGCCAAAGGAAAATCAGCTAGAAAAGAAGGCAAGGCTTTGTTCTCATATTTTTGCATTTTTTTTCCCTGAAACTGGAAATGTTATAATTACTTTAAATAAATATTGATTTATGATCTACAGATGTAAAAAATTATAAATAACAATAGTGGAGTTAGTGGCTCCAGCTCCATTGAGAAAGTTTTATATGACTGCATTCTTTGATAATCTAAACTAGTAAGATTAATTTGCATAATCATTTCCTACCAAGAAAAAAAGAACAAAAAAAACGAAGGTTAATTTCATGTCTTCCAAACTATGGCGGACCGGACACAAAATGTTGTTCTTTCTCTTGCATTATTCTGCCACATTTTTAGTCCATAAATTCTAAACATTTGTCTCAATTTATTGCTCCTCTTGTCTTGTTCCATCAATTTATGGTAACAGAATATTTAAACTTTAAGAATATTTCTGAAGTTAATAATGTAAATGAATTAGTGAAATTCACACGCTTAAGAGTTGAAAACCAAAATTTTAAAAAAAAATTTATAGAAAATGTAATTATTCTACTTTCCTAAAAATAAATAAATAAACAAAAAACAATCTCGCGCCAAAAATATATGTGAAAATCAAACATAATCAAAGAGGACTTCTTCCTTAAACCCGCCCAAAACGTTCGTTCCCATTCTCTCTCTCTCTCTCTCATAAAATGTCTCTCTCTCTCTCATAAAATGTCTCTCTCTCTCCAACTCTCACTTCCCTCACTAATGGCGAACCCTCTCTTCCCTCGACCCAACCTCATTCCCCTCCCCCCAAACTCTCACGCGCGGCACCTCCTCCTCCCGCCTTGTCCTCACGCGCCTGTCCGCGTCTCCGTGCAGCGCGAAATCACAGAACAAGAAGCCGAGGAGAGAGGTGACATTGGGAACTTGAAGAAGCCTTTAGGGCTCCAAACCCCGTCGCCGGATGGGAAACAGTCCGACGATTCGTATCTCTTCTCGGCCGGTCTCCGGCGAGAGTCTCTGCCCAAGCACGTGGCGGTTATCATGGACGGGAACCGCCGCTGGGCCCGCCTCAGGGACTTGCCGGTGGATTCGCGCTACGAGGCGGGTCTCCGGTCACTGAGAGCGGTGGTTGAGCATTGTTGCAAATTAGGCATTGAGTTTCTCACCGTCTTCGCCTTCTCGATTGACATTTGGTTCCGTCCGAAAGTCAGTATCTTCTTCTTTCGTGTAATATCTCAGATTTAAGATTCTCTTTCGAAGCTTCTAGAATTAATTATTTATTTAGCAGTTAATAGTGCACCACAATGACGAATTCAAAGTAACAGGTTTGAAGTTTGATAGTGTAATCGTAGGGTTTTTTTTTTTTTTTTAAATCAATTGAAGTTTTGATAAGTGGACACATTACAAAGTTGGCCATATTGTCAATCGTTACTTTCTTTAAATCACTGTTGAAAATATATAACTCGATAGACAAATTGTAATCTCAATAATGCAGGTGGAAGTTGAGTTCCTGATGAGTCTATTCGAACAAGGAGTAAAAAATGAATTAGGAAGCTTTCTCCAGTAATCGTTGTGGAACTGATTGAGATTTTCTGGTTGTAGTTTGAAGAAGTAGTTTTTGTTAGTTTACATATGTATTTATTTCAACATTTATTTCGCAAATTAGAAAAATAGTCTTTGTGAAAATCCGATTTCACAAAAGAACCATTCTTATCTCAGATTATACAGTTGTCCTCTAATCCAGGATGAACCCAAGTGGTCATAGTTCAAAGGGATGAGATTTGTTAGCTTTTCTATGTGGAATTTAGGATTTTGCTTTTGGGATTACTGGCTAGAAACAATTGTAATGAAATGTACTTGATTGATTCACTAAACAGGGAAAACATCCGAGTTTCTATAATTGGGGATACGACTAAGCTCCCAAGTTCACTGCAGGAATTGATAGCCAATGTACAGGAAAGCACAAAGAATAATTCTCGTCTCCAACTGGTTGTTGCAGTGAGCTATAGTGGGCAGTATGACATTGTTCAAGCTTGCAGAAAGATTGCCATCAAAGTAACGGACGGTGTTCTCGCTCCTGACGATGTGACTGAGTCTCTGGTTGAAGAGGAACTTGTGACGAGTTGTACAAAGTTCCCCTACCCCGATCTGCTTTTACGGACTAGTGGTGAACTTAGGATTAGCAATTTCTTCTTGTGGCAGTTGGCATATACAGAACTGTTCTTTTCACCATCCCTCTGGCCTGATTTTGGAAAATTTGACTTTCTAGAGGCTTTACGAACCTTCCAATGTAGACAACGACGTTATGGAGTAAAGAGTATTGAGTAGTTAGTTATTTTTCTCTTTCTTTCTTGTTCTTTTGTGAAAGGAGGAACATAGAATAGTAACTATTGACGTCCACTAAGCAAGTTCCAATAACCACTTGAGTTTCTCATTGGGACATACAAGAGCTGACTCTGCAAACTGCCTTGGAGTTTTCTGAAAATTGTCTGAAGAAAGCTGCATCTTTCTCCTGGGAGAATTTGGGTACTGAAATATTACTTTCATGTTTATCTTGTTAACAATTTAAGACGAGCAAGCTCATCCGAAGATGCATGTACTTTTCTTGATATTACTTCAGTCTCCAGAGTGCAAGTGCTCTCTGTACCTAAGCCCGTGATAACAGCATCAGCTAAATTGCTGGGATGGAGTGAACTGCACCAAGCTTGCCAGATTGCTTCAAATGATATGTATAGTATCAGGTACACGCATTATGCTACACGACTACACCATTTTGACAGAAAAAGAAATGCTGAATAACATAATCTTTGTCCAATTGTTTACACATATTGTTACCAGATAGATACGCTCTTTTCAAATTATTAGTTGTTATCATGTAAGTCACATGTTTCAAATATGTTGCATCTCTTTCTTAGGATCCCATCGCATCCCCACCCTTCCCCTCTACTTTTCCATTATTCTTTCCTTCCCAATGATAAGACTAAGCCTTTGCTTAGGCAGGTTTTTGTTAGGAAGGGCAGGAGAGAATAAATGGTTGTGGGGATATATTAGTTGTTAGTTTGTTAGCAGTTAGGAAATAGAGAGTGTGAATAAGGGATGGATCGGTGGAGGGGAGTGAATAAATAGAAACAGAGAGCAAGTGTTAGGATAGGAAAGAACTGGAGTCTTGTTGAGGAAGTTTTGGCTTAGGCTAAACATGGGAGGTTTTGCAGTACCTCGAAGAACTGCTTTGTAATTCATTCTGGTGATTCAATAAAGATCATACTTTCTTTCTTCTTGATTCATTTCTGTTTGTAGAAATTACTCAGCTTTTATCATTTTGGTATCATAGCTATAATTCTAGGCGGTAATGGCGGGTAAGGAATCAGATGAGCGGTTTGAATCCGTAGAGAAGGAGATTAAGGAAGTTAGGGCTTTGATGGAAAAAGGGATCGGTGAGATAGAGAAGGGAATCGGGGAGGTTAAGGAGGAATTAACTCAGAATCTTACTGAGCTCTGTCGGCTAATGGAAGAACAGATGAAATTGTTCGCGGCCCGGAGAAGACAGGCGTTCCGACATCCGTGCTAGACGAAGATCGCCAGGTGTTTCCGACCGGGGTCGTGTATGGCAGAAATCATCAGGTTACGCGCGCGAAACGATGAGCGATTGACGGACCCTAGGGGTTTGCAGAATGTGACGTTATTGGCGGGAACTTTTGGTTTGCGTGCGCAAGGAGGAGATCGACCGGCGGACCCCAGGGTTTCGCGAGGTCTATGTCGTGAAGGGAGGGAGGACGAGCGTGACTTCCGAAGAGAGGTTCTGATGGGTGCCCAAGGGGAAAACGTGACTGGGTGTCGGGGTGAGGGGTGTGGCGTTTTCGTGGAATTTGAAAACCATGGATTTTGTGATTGGCGCTATGGTTTTGGTGGGGATGGTTATCGAGGAGTGAAAAGAGGAGGAATTCCTAATGTAGGAGTACGGTTCAAGGAGGGCTGGGATAGCAGAGGCGTACTTGAGGAGTTGCCGGTGAATGAGGAGTGGGCTGCTTACCGCTGGCAGCAGGTAGAGTGTCCAATTTTTAGCGGCGATGACCCCAACGGCTGGGTGTTTCGAATGGAGCACTTCTTTTCCATCAACTGTTGCTTAGAAAGGGAAAAATTGATCACTGTCGGCATAGCTTTAGAGGGAGACACCCTATCTTGGTTCTAGTGGCAGAATGGTCGCCGACCTTTTCACGGCTGGACAAACTTCAAATTGTCGCTTTTACAACGTTTCCATTATTCGCAGGAAGGAAATCTTTGTGAAAAGTTTTTGGTGATCCGACAAGAAGGAACAGTGGCGGAATATCGTAGGCAGTTTGAGGTTTCTACAGCTCCGCTTCAAGATGTTCCGGAAGAAATTTTGAAAGGAATCTTTGCAAGAAGAATGAGTTGCTTCGTCGAGAGGTCTCGGGAACAAGAATGTCAAGACCACAATTTTCTAGTGGTCCAAGGGCTTAATTCACTACATTTCTTGCTAGGACATTGCCGGGAGTAGAGCGTCAACCGCGAGCTCCAGCCACTTTGGACAAAACAGCAACTCAAAAGCGAGACTTTCCTTTTCACAAGTTGTCGGATTCCGAGTTACAAGAGAAGAAAGATAAGGAGTTGTGTTTTAGGTGCGATGAGAAGTTCACTTTGGGGCATCGATGTAAGAGGAAAGAGCTCCGAATCATGTTGGTTAGCGATGATGATGCAACGGAGTGTGAAGAGGAAGATCTTGACATGCCTAAGGCCGTTGGGAGGAAGGGTAGCCCGAGCTTATTGAGTTGTCCTTGAATTCCGTGGTTGGGCTTTCGACACCGAAGACTATGAAGCTTCATGGAATGATTGCTCAAAATGAGGATTGTTCTAATCGATTCCGGCGCAACTCACAACTTCGTTTCTTTAAGTCTTGTTGAGAAATTGTCTATACCAATTTTTCCCACTGCTGGGTTTGGAGTACAAGTGGGCACGGGAGAATTGGTTAAGGGAAAGGGCCTTTGTCGTGAGGTTGCATTGAGTTTACCCCAATTAACAATTGTGGAAAACTTCTTGCCATTGGAGTTGGGAGGAGTGGATGTGATTCTAGGCATGCAATGGTTGGAAACCTTGGGGGGAATGCATGTGAATTGGAAATCCCAAATGATGAAGTTCAAGGTTCGGGGGGAGACGGTCACGTTGCGAGGCGATATGAGTCTCTATACCATTATGGTGTCTCTTAAAGCAATGTTTCAGACTATAAAGCATGAGAGACAAGGAATTTACTTGGAATTACACGCCTAGGATGTGAACAAGGAACTGGACCAGTCACTTCCTACCCAGATCAACAACTTATTGCAGCGTCATCCAGGAGTTTTGAATATGCCGGATGGACTACCCTAGGCCCTACAAATATTCTCATTTTCAAAAAAATGAGATTGAAAAGTTGGGTGCGTGAGATGCTAGCGGCTGGGGTCATTCAACCAAGTAATAGTCTGTTTTCTAGCCCTGTGCTTTTAGTTAAGAAAAAAGATCACAGTTGGCGTTTATCGCACTCTCAACAAGGTCTACCGTATCGGATAAGTTTCCCATACGGTGATCGAAGAGCTCTTGGATGAATTGTTTAGGGCTATTAGTTTTACCAATTTGGATTTGAAATTGGGTTATCACCAAATCCGGATGTGCGCGGAGGACATTCCAAAGACCGCTTTCCGCACTCATGAGGGTCATTATGAATTTTTGGTTATGCCCTTCGGGCTAACCAATGCTCCCGCCACATTCCAATCTATGATGAATGAGGTATTAAAACCTTTTTTGTGGAAATTTGTGCTAGTCTTTTGTGATGACATCTTGATATACAGTAAATACTTTGAAGAACATGTTGGCCACTTGATCTGGTTTTGACCGCTTTGGAAGACAACCACTTATATGTTAATAAAAAAAAGTGCACTTTCGCTAAGAGTCAATTGGAGCATTTGGGTCACATTGTTTCTCGGGATGGGGTTTCGGCTGACTCCAACAAGATTCAAGCAATGTTGGATTGGCCTACTCCACATTCTCTTAAGGAGTTACGCGGGTTCTCGGGTTTAACCGGTTATTACCAGCGTTTTGTTACGGGGTATGGTCATCTTGCTTGGCCATTGACATAGCAATTAAAGAAAGACAGTTTCAATTGGACGAATGAGGCTGAATCTACTTTTCGAATGTTGAAACAAGCCATGACTACGGTTCCCGTACTTGCATTGCCGGATTTTTCTCAACCGTTTGTTGTCGAATCCGATGCTTCTGGGTTTGGTATTGGTGCGGTTTTGATGCAACAACAATGGCCTATAGCTTATTTTAGCCAGGTGTTGTCTCCTAGGGCCAGGGCTAAGTCGGTTTATGAGCGAGAGTTGATGGCCGTGGTCCTTGCTATTCAGAAATGGCGGCATTATCTTCTTGGGCGGCATTTCATTGTCCGAAATGATCAGAAAAGCCTTAAGTTTTTGTTAGAACGACGACTGGTTAGTGAGGAACACCAAAAATGGGTGTGCAAATTGTTGGGTTATGATTTTGAAATTCAATACAAGTCCGGTTTTGAGAATCGCGTGGTTGATGCTTTATCACGGCAGTCTTCTGGTTTGGAGTTGATGCATCTAATGACATCAGCGATTTACGATGGGGCTGAAATTCGCCAACAAATTCTCCATGACCCGAAGTTAGCTATGATTCGGATGCTTTGTTGAACAATCTGATGGCGATGAAGGGATTTTCTTTGTGCAATGACATGTTACTTTACAGGAACCGCTTGGTCATTTCCCGGCAATCACCTCTCATACCTATACTCTTGGAGGAGTTCCACGGCAACAAAGTGGGTGGTCATTCCGGAGTGCTAAAAACGTTTAAGCGATTGTCTTCCGAATTCTTTTGGTATGGTATGAAACAGGATGTAGCTTCTTTTGTTGCAGCTTGTCAGGTTTGCCAGCAACACAAGTCTTCTACTTTGGCTCCAGGGGGGTTATTGCAGCCTTTGCCACTTCCAAAACAGATGTGGGAAGATATTTCTATGGACTTTGTGGAGGGTCTTCCTAAGTCAGCTAGTCATGATTCTATTTTGGTGGTCGTCGACCGGTTGAGTAAGTATGCTCATTTTGGGTCTTCGCCATCCCTATACGGCTAAGTTTGTGGCTGCCCTCTTGTTAAAGAGGTGGTTTAGCTTCATGGGTTTCCGACCACTATTGTCTCCGATCGTGATAGTCTTTCTCATCCATTTTTGGAAAGAACTCTTTAAGTTGCAAGGTACTTCCTTACATCACAGTACGGCCTACCATCCTCAATCCGATGGCCAAATGGAGGTGGTCAACCGCTGCTTGGAAGCTTATTTACGCTGTTTTGTCTCCGACAAACCTACCCAATGGTGGTCTCATCTTGCTTGGGCTGAGTATTGGTATAAACACCAGTTTCCATGTCTCCACGGGCATGACACCTTTTAAGGCTTTATATGGTCGAGATCCTCCCAAATTACTCCATTTTGAGTTGGGTTCTACAGCTAATTCTTTGCTGGAACAGCAACTGCAGTTGCAAGATGCCATTCTGGATGAGTTACACGCACATTTGCTTAAGGCTCAACACTCCATGAAAATGCACGCTGATCTCAAGCATTAGGATGTGTCCTTTGAGGTGGGGGATTTAGTGTTCTTGAAGCTCCGGCCGTATCGCTATCGTTCTTTGGCAAAATTTGTCAATGAAAAGCTATCTCCCCGGTTTTATTGCCCTTATAAGGTTCTCATGCGTGTTGGGTCAGTGGCATATCGGTTACACCTTCCTGCATCCGCAAAGATACATCCGGTTTTTCATGTCTCACTACTTAAAAAAGCTATTGGCCTCTCGTTTCCTGCACAGGATGTTCCTCCCATGTTAATTGTTGATATGGAATTATAGGTGGAACCGGAACGCTTGTTGGCTACTCGTTGCCAATTGGAAGTCAATAGCTTTGCCATGGTCATGGTTTCTCGATTTGAAACTCCAATTCGGTTATAGATAACTGCTTACCGGATGTTACCCATGACCCAACTTCATATGCCTTTGCAGGTGGCAAGCAGTACGTTGAAGTCATTCATCATCCAGCGGAAACAAATTGCGCTCAGTTTGATCTCCCAGAAGCAGAACCTGAAAACTCACCTTTTTTGTAGCTCCGAGTCAGCCCAAAAAGGTTACCGCAAGGCTTTTCCTGGATATGCATTCATCTATAGAGTGAATTCCCTTTGTATTCCCTTCTCCTATATTGTTGGTCAGATTTTTTGTTGGTTAAAAAAACAGCTCAAATGGGCATCTATTCTATTATTAAAACAGGTTCCCATCAAACTCCAAATCAGAAATGGCAGAGCCGTAGGGATTATTCCAATAGCATTAATTAGTATAAAAGATTTGTCAGTTCCCATAAACGAATTAAACTTGGATAGAAGAATTATTGGTGATGGTCCGTCCATTTTAAGTTCATTAGTCTACGTAATAAACTATCTTTCGTAGTACCTTTCATTTCTTTCCTGTCATGTTATTGGTGAAGTGGAGCTACCAAATACTACTTGCAAACTAATCGCTCCATGCCTTATTATTAAATGAGAAAAGAGTACTAGATTGGCTTTTATTATTATATGGTTAAAAGATAAAACTTATTAAATTTTCTGAACTCAAGGCAAAAGCAAATTATAGCTTCCCTAATTAGTTTTACTGTTTCTTTATAATAAATCGCTGGAGGGAGGCTGGCCTATCATTTTCATCTCACGTCATATTTTATTTGGTTGCTTAATCCTTGTTTATATTGATCATGTAGTGTTACTAAATTGTTGAATTAAAGGCCGTTTGGTTGGAGGATTCGTTCTCTGATTCGAATTATGGTTCATGGTTCACTACAGTATTTTCTCTCATAAAAAACACACGTAAATTAAAAATGATTCTAATCTCATTATTCTAATTTATAAACCAAACAGACCTTTAGTGTTTATGTTAACCCGAGTCGGCCAGAAGGCTTTCAAATTTTGTCACTATAAAAACAACAAACATTTATAAACTCTTTGGCCTTTCCGTCGTTCTCTCTCGATTGTTTATGAAAAAGAAAAGGAAAAAAAATCAATACCAATTATCAATTCCTTTCCTTTATATTTTTTAAATGCAAGTATGCAACTATCAAGATTTTTATTAAAAAAAAATTACTACATTATTATCAAGCCTTTTTCTTTCCTTTTTTTTTTTTTGATATACCAAGTATCAAGCCCTTTTTTTGCTGAAAAAAGAAAAAAAATATATATATATATATATATATTATACCATGACAAGTGTAACACTATAACTAGTGTAACGTGACCAGTTATTTATTATACGTTTTGTGTATATACTATAACGTCCCATCAATCAAAAATATGTTAATAACGTACTAGGAATTATAAAATTCCTTTTAAATAAGTATTAATTACGTAGATTCTACATCGGCAGCGCACACATCAACAACATTCCCTTTTAACTTATGTCTTTTTTTTTTTTTTCTATTTGTCCCTTAGTTTACAAAGAATCGTCACTATTAATTAGTACAATTATCCTTTGGGTTTTTTATTATTCACCAAGATGGTACCAAGAGCAACATTATTTTCTTAGCCAAGTGGATGAATTTTGTAGAATACTCTACTCATTTCTGGTATGCATACTTATTTCAATATTCCACGAAATTAGACTTGTAGTATGAAAAGGAGAAAAGACGAGAAAATAAAAATAAAGAAATAAGAATATAGTAGAAGCATAAGATAACTTTAAGCATTTTGGTCAAAAAGCTTATCCGTTTTTCTCTAAAGGACAAAAAAAATTGAGGGAGAAGCGTTTTCTCATCTTCATAATCATCGTTACCCTTGAATAATTAATTTAATCAATTTGGCAGCTTTAAGAAAAATGACGTAAAAAGATAAAACATTATAAATTATTCAGCAAAAAGAGGGAAAAAAAAACATTATCAGTTTAGCGCCTAGTCAGCTAATCTTTAGTTGGGGGTACTCATTTGTTTATTTATTATCTCAATGAAGAAATGATCTTTTTACCACTCTAAGTTTCGTTCATTTTACCGATTTAAGTTTTCAGTTTTAAGTTTTTACAGTTAAAAATTCTTAAAAAAATATCACATCTAATTTTTTCTGCTATAATTAAAAGCTCTAAAAAAATATCACATCTCAACTCGAATTTAAAACTCAAATTCGTGAAACAAACAAAGCCTAATTGTTTATAACAGTATATGGTAATCTAGGGGTTAGAGATTCCAATTTAATTGCATCTCTAAGAAACTCTCTAAATTTTAGTTAAATTTTAACTAAAATGATTAGAAAGTTATTTTAGCTAATAATTTTTTAGTGGTACACTCTAATCATAATCCCTATTTTAACAAAGTATAGATTATTTTAATATTTATTGAGTTTAAAAATATAAATAACTTTAGTAAATTTAGAAAGAATCTTTACATCTATTTTGGTTTGAAAGAATAAAATAATATAAAAAATTAAATGGCTAGCTCCTCCTTGTTAGCTATATTTAATTAGTGTAAAATTGATTTTTTAAAATAGCTAATCATTTAACTAATAATTGAAACTATTAGTCATTTTAACTAAAAATATAAAATAGCTAGTATGGTTATAGTTACTCTAAGTATCACGCCAATAAAGAAGTGAATTTATGTTTTAAGGTAAAATCATTTGTATTATACACCAGGCAGGCATATGTGTGTATACATATATATTATATATGTATTATTCATTGAGGTTAATTTTAAATTTACTCTGTAAAATAGTGATTATTAGACTTTGGCTCGGACAAATCAAGATGGTACCTTTAAGCTTATAATAAATTATAGTTTGGTATTTCTATTATTGAGGTGCCGATTTTGCATGATGTGAGTACTCAATAAAAATTAAAAAGCAATATAGAAAATTTAGATAAAATGGATTTTAAATTAAAAAAATAAAATCTAAAATTGACAAATCTTTTTCTCAATCTAACCCTATGTACATGTATCAACTCATCACCTCCTCTGCTACATGTAATTCTCACATCTCCCACCGTTCTTGTATTGTCTTGTGTTATTTGTAACCCATATCAGATTTAAACCGTTAAAAAATTAATGTCTTATCGATAAAAATCATAAAGTTTTGATTTACATGAGAGTTTTATTATATTTTAAATGTAAAGAGAGTAAAATAGTCTTTTTCTTCACGGTCAAATGGAAAACAACACTCTTCAAGAGGATAAACTTCTCGCAACTAGTATAAAATGGGTCTCATTAACGATGGCAGTAGCATGGTGACAAGAACGCATGTTTAATAGCTCAGGATTCGAATCTCCACATCCTTACAAAGAGAGTTTCAGTTTTAAAAGTGACAATGTTTACTTATAGCAAATATAAAAGGCTACTAGTGGATAGATAAAACCTGAATTGTAAACGAGTGTAGAATAAAAGCATTTTAAAAGGTATTTAAACTGTGATTTTTTATTTTAATGTTTAAAATTTAAATTTTTTATAAGAAAAAATACTGTAATATAATTAATAATTTAAATTTAAATATATAAAATAAACATAGTCTAATTTTAAGGTTGATTTATTCTATAAGCGTTGGTGGCGTGAGGACACTAAGGGGATGTTTAGTTGGAGGATTCAAACCATGATTTGAATCATGGTTCATGGTTCACTACAATGTTTTCTCTTATAAAAAATACACGTAAATCAAAAATAGTTCTAATTAAATGATTATAATCAATGAACCAAACGTCTCTTAACTGTTTTTTTTTTTTTACTAAAAAAAATATAAAATATATCGTACCTTTATTTCAAAATTGAATCAATTGAAAAAAATAATAATTAAAATGGGGACCAGTTTAGATGAGGAATAGTGGGAATTTATCCATTTTTCAATTGGAACTATTTTCACTTTTTACTCATAATAACAGTAGGGGGTGAGCGTACCGCCGACAGCAGTACTGGCGTGTACGTGGATGGATTCTGGTGGGGTCCATTGGTTTTAATCAGTCAGTAGATAGGACGCGTAATATAACAACCAACAACAATCCACGGTTGGGCGGCCTTTTTCACCGTCGACACGTGTCCTCATTTCCCGCTTCCCATTGTCTGATTCTAACCCCCAAGGAAGCACATAAATTCCTTGACCCCACTCAGACATCGCGTGATACGACGCCGTATTTGATCACAACTCGCAAATTGCACGCACCAACTTCACTCCGAGCAGAAGACGAAGCAAGCAAAGTAAGCGAATCTCACCCCCGGGTGAGAATACGAGTCACACACTTTAGGGTAATTTAGTAATTGAAGAATTAATCACTCATCTTCTTCTGCGTTTTTGTCATTGAACGCTGATATAATAAGCTGATGATATAAATGGTGAGATACTTTATTTTCTTTGTTTGTTTACGTGCTCTCTAAGCGAAAGCCAAGTAAGCCCCATCTCTCTCTCTCTCTATCATCACTTTCTCTCTCTAGGAAAAGCTTGTAACAGTGGAGGAATTTCTGGAACCAGATAGCTGAGCAGTTTGCGGGTTGAAAATCTCTGCAAGGAAAAGAACCAAAAAAAAAAAAGCGTGTTCTGTTTGTGGATTTATAATTAATTAGGTGATTACGTTATTGATGAAAGAGAGAGAGAAAGAAGCTAAAAAATGCGCAAATCTTTCAAGGATTCACTTAAGGCCCTTGAAGCTGATATTCAATTTGCCAATACCTTGTAAGATCTCTCTTTCTACTTGTATAATTCTCATTTATACATGTTCATAATATGTCAAATTTTCAACAACTATTTTGAATTTTTGTTAAGATTTATGGATCAATTAGTTGCTTTTTTTTTTTTTTTTGTTTCTGTTTCATGTGTATATTTATCTTTGTAGTTATACATGTTAGCCAATAGGAAATACTCAAAGTTTTGTCATAATGGAATCTTATGGGCTGAATTGGGCCTTCTTTTAGATATAAGAGATTTATTATCTAATTCAATATTTCTATATTTGTTTATCTAATTCAACATTTCTTACTTGCTAACAGTTTATTATTAGGTGTGTTAAGGTGAGAAAATATCTATGATTTCTAACTGTAAGTAAATTGTTATTGGGATCCATAATCTGCGTGATCACATAGACGTATCTATTTATTGCCATTTTGCTATATTAGGTTATTATGTTGTGTGGACATTTGTTGTCTGCGCTATAAAATGGTTATGTTGATCATGGGGCAGAGTGGTAAATATGTTGTAGAAGATCGGTTGATTCAACACATTAGGTGTCCTTTTATTTTTACGTGTTTTCTTTTCTAGCGTTAATGCAATTATGATGAAACATTCCTGTTGCAATGATCAGATTATGTCGACGAAAAAAGTGTCGTTTCTTTTTTTATGGCCTTGTTCAATGATTTAGAGAAATAAACAATTTGTACGGGATTAGACAGAAATGCATTGTTCGAACTTTAATGTGGCCCTATCCGCTGTGATTGTGTTATGCTTCTGGAAATAAAAAGTTTCCCCTGAATTTCGGATGGGAATCTTGAGGACTCTTTCCTTCAACTGGAGTTAAAAAGTGAATTATGTGAGAGAACAGGCTGTAGCAAAAACTTGTGGGAATTTCATTGCCTGATTGTATGGTTTATATGCACACACTCTGACACACTTAGACCTTACTTGGTAATTCTTCAAAGAGAAGGAAGGGTGAAGATCTTCTCAAGATGTTGCTTTACAGAACCTCCACCATTCTTTTCACTTTTAAAAACAATGTGTGTGTGTGTGTGTGTGTGTGTGTCAGAGTGTTGCCAAGTAGCCTTATGGGGAAGCTCTGCGGAGTTTGCATTTGTAAGAACTGAATCGTGCCTTTCATGATTCATGTTGGTGTTTCTAAAAGATAATGCATATTGCAATTCAGGGCTTCTGACTATCCCAGGGAATACGATGGCGGCTGCCTTCAGATGAGGTTGTCGTACAGCCCAGCTGCTCAATTTTTTCTCTTTCTTGTTCAGTGGACTGATTGTCACCTTGCTGCTGCCTTGGGTTTGCTTAGGATTTTCATCTATAAGGTGAATTTCATTTTCTTCCGTACCATATGTGTTTGCTTGTTTGTGTATGTTCTATCAGAACAAGTCCCTCTATCTAATTTCTGTTCGGTTAGGACAATTGCTTCGTTTATCTTGTCATCAGGCTGATAATACTAGACTTATTACAGGCATATGAGAATGGGAAGACCACAATGTCTATTCATGAAAGGAAAGCTAGTCTAAAAGAGTTCTACAGTAAGTAAACACGAGGAAAACTAAGGCCGTGTTTAGAATTAATCCCGTTTTTTTTTTTTTCGTTTTTCGAGGAAAAAAATGAAAACGTTTTCAAAACGGCGTTTGGCGCAATAAAGACAAAAAACGGAAATGAAAACAATTTTTTGGTTTAGTGTAAAGTGAGAGAGAAATAAAAAACGATTTTTAGTCATTTTTCATTTTTTGTTTTCGTTTTCTCCTCTCTCAAGCACATATATATATATATATATATTAATAGGTTTTTTATACTGAAAATAATTTCTAAATAAAACTACCAAACACATTTTTAAAAATAATTCTTGTCTAAGATTGAAAACGTTTTCATTTTCATTTTTATATAAAAAACAAAATCATTTTGAAACGAGTTCCAAACGCGTCCTAAGTGTTCTCCTTCTCTGCTCGGATAATTTTGATGAATTTTGTTCATGCCTTTTTTTTTTCTTTCTGGCTGAGAAGTATGCCAACTGTTTTAGAAATCCTATTTTTAACGTTTTGTCCCTTCAAGAACAGGTGTCATATTTCCCTCCTTATTGCAACTTCAAAGAGGAATAACAGAAGTAGAAGACAGGAAACAGAAAGAAATTTGTGCCTCAAAATATAGGAAAAGAGACGAATCATCTGATAAGGGAAAGGTCTCGGAAATTGATTTAGAGAGAGAAGAAGAATGTGGTATTTGCATGGAGATGAACAGCAAGGTCGTCTTTCCCAGTTGCAATCATTCAATGTGTATGAAGTGCTACAGAGATTGGTACGTAAATTGTATGTTTGCTTCTTTTGAAACCTCCATTGTTATTTTTTCAGTCAGTGGCTAGTATATTCAGTATAGGGGTTTAGATTATTGACCGAGCAAAAGGGAAAACAAATAAACGGAGCAAAAAGAAAAGTAAAACAAATAAATGAAAGAACAGAACAGAACAGAGTTTTGTGTGTGTGTGTGTGTGTTCTTTATTATTATTATTTACTTTTACGAAAATGCAAATTGTATATGAACTATTAATGATCTTTTTGCTTCGTCTTTCATATTTCCCCTAACGTTTTGCTGTAAAACACAAGATGAAATGATTTTCTTTGCCATTTTCATCAAATGCATACTCCAAGAGTGAGTTATCATTTTGGAAATTTCATTTTCAGGGGATCTGTTGCATTGTACCTTGTAGTCCTATCTAATGCTCAATATCAAAGACTGCCCTTTTTTATTGTAATTGGTATTTGTTATTTTTTTATTTTTTTCCATTCCTTAAATATATATTAATTTAGCTTAGAATTGCGTAACGTTCATCTATAGGCGAGCTCGCTCTGAATCGTGCCCCTTCTGTCGGGACTGCCTCAAAAGAGTGAATTCATGTGACCTTTGGATCTACACCAGTAGCACTGAGATTGTCGATTTGTCTGCAATCTCCAGGGAGAACTTGAAGAGACTTCTCATGTACATTGATAAATTGCCTCGCATTGTTCCTGATCCAGCGTTTGTTTCATATGATCCTCTTCGATGAGTGGCTTCATCAACACACCCCATACTACCAAGATTTGTGTTCTCATTCCCAATGAAACAAAATTTGCAAGTAATATGTGGTTCTTTGTATATAAAATTCCCGAACCTTTCAAGTTAAACATTCAAAGATGTAAATATCTATTCGTTACTGGGCCTCGTCCTGTTGTTACACATCAGATGATATATTTTCTCATCTGGGATTTGTGTTAATTGGGAAACATCTAATTTTTCGTTTTGTGTTGCGTAGTTTTTTTACGTTTGGCTTGCCTCGTTGTCGTAAAAGTAGATTTTCCATGAGATGTTTGTCTAGACAATATGCCAGCTAGGGAGGCATACTGATGTGAAAATTGCAAGTGCACAATATCGCATACAAGTAATAAAGTGATAGAGTACAGAATCATTCTCACAGAGACTCATAATTAAAATTCTACTAAGTACTGAAATTATAGAAATTCTAATTTTATCTAACAGATTGATTTCAAAGAGTGATTATGAATTCTAAACTAATTAAATGATGGAAATAATAAAATTATGAAGGACTAATATAAGAAAAATCTAGGGATTAAATTTCACCTTCTCAATCCATATTAATTCCCCAAAGTTATATTCCTAAACTCGAATATTTCATCAAGTGACAGTTGAAGCCCTAAAGATTATTACTATCCTCTTCCAATTCAAGTAACAATATAAAACTCACCGACTCAATTTTTTATATTCCTATGCAAAATTGAACCAGCAAGAAGTATTATGATTTATGCTTTTCGAATGAATACTGCATCAATCTCATGAGTATATTCCTATTTTCTCAATCAAACAATGTTATTCTATCAAAGATCACAATTCTAACCTCCTTTTCCAATTTGGTTAAGAATAATCAAATCGATTAATTGGGTTATCAAATCAATTAAACGCATTAAGAACAAGATAGAACAATCACTTGAATTAAAACATCTGAGAATTGGAATTGATAATGGGAAATTAAGAATTCATGGTAGGATCCATAGTCACCCTAGAATGAAAAAGTTAGAACATAATGGAAACTATAAACATCAAAATAAAATTGTTCAAGGACATGATTAAAACTAAGAAAAGAAAATACAAAAGATGAAGCCAAGAGCCTGATGCTAGAAGGAATCCCTGGCCGTCACTCTCTAGACATTAATTGTCCCCCACCAATTGCCCTAGAATCATCTATTTATATGTTTCGGAGCATTATGATCAAAACGGGTAAGTGTTCTCGCGATTAGCCTTCAAAACGCGTCTTTTCTCGCGTCGTAGCGCCGCGGCGCTGAGTTCCTAGCGCTGCGGCGCTACTGTGTAAAAATCCTGGGCGCTGTGGCGCTGTCATGGGCGCCAAAGCGCTACCCCACTGCACTGATTCCGTCGGATTTCAGCGCCAAGACGCTACAGACTGACGCCTAAGCGCTATGTTTGCTGTCTTTTTCCACCGAAATTTGTCCCAAAACCTTCCAAATCATAGATTTTCACGTAACCTTCAAACAAAGAACGAAAACACACATAAAAACTAACAAAAACCTCAAAAATCAACTAGATATTAAATGTAAAACAATACTAAATGAGCGAGTAAAACTCACTCATCACATACATGCAAGGCACGTAGCCAAGTTATCACCGATTGTGCCCCCCCCCCCCCCCCCCCCCCCCTCTCTCTTCCAACTTTTTTTTTCCCTATATTTACATAAGAATATCTTTAAAAAATTTAAACAAAGCCCCCTCTAAAAAATTAAAACTATAATTTTATACCCTTTAAATTCTTACTGTAATTTTTAGCTCCCTCTCACAAAAATTTCTAACTTCGTCACTGCATACAAAGTATTGCCTTTTAAAAGATGCATGCTCCGGCAAAAATATAAAATTTGAAAAAAAAGGGCTAGACTCTGATATCATATCAGATTAACAAGTCTACTCTTGTTTTTTGTTTTTGTTTGCTTGGACGGAAACAAGGATAACAATCACTAAATTTTCAGTTCTTTTTTACCAACCTAGTCTTAAAAAAAAAAAAAATTTACTATGCTTATTTAGGGAGAAAAAAAAAGGCTAGACTCCGATATCATATCAGATTAACAAGTCTACTCTTGTTTTTGTTTTTGTTTGCTTGGTCGGAAACAAGGATAACAATCACTAAATTTTCAACTCTTTTCTACCAATCTAGTCTAGTAAAAAAAAAAGGAAGATTCTTTTTTATCAACATTCATTTTTATAGGGGCTAGTTTCAAAAAACTTTCCCAAACTTTGACCATAGTTCTCAATTTTCCCTAGAACTTTTAAATGCCCTGTTTTTTTTTTTTTTTTTTTTTGGAGCAAAAATGCTATGTTATTTGTTACCTACTCATCTACTGAGATATTACGTAATCCTTCATGCTTCTCAATTCTGTACCATTTTGGAGGGAAAACACTGACGTGAGTGCCATGTGCGCATATAAAGGAGGACAAAATTGTAAATTGATTAAGGTTAGGGATAATTAGTTGTTTGAAAGTAGGCGAGCAATTTCTGGATGACTTGGAAATATAGGTCTCGATCATTTCATTGATTCGAATTTAAAATTTGAGTTTTATTACAGTAAAAAGCTGTCATAAACAGTCACATCTAATATTTTTGCTACAGTAAAAAGCTCTCACATAAAGTCACATTTCAACTCGAATTAAAAATTTGAATCAACGAACTAAAAAATGAGAATAAAAAGTGTGAAATTCTGTGGTAGGGAGTTTAGTAACCGTTTACTTTTGATGTTGATTTTCCGGTGTACACCTAAAAAAACGAGCATGGAGGCCGGGGTGGGGTAGAGATCAATAAAACTCACCACCCGCATTAATACGTACAAGTCAAATGTGACACTTTTATGTTAAAACGCCACGGTAATAACACAATGACCTGTTTATAAAGTTACGTAGTTGGACATATAGTCATATACTATTGTGTGGTTGTTAGTTCTATGTGCTACATAGAAAGTTTAGAGACTTCACATAGTTAACTAGTATTAACTAATTTTGAATTAATTGTTGTATCACTTTGTACTAATCAGATTAATGGTCATAAACAAGTTAATTTTTCATGCTCAGGACCCATTTGGTGCGCAAATTAAGGAGAATTATATATGATTAAATTTTAATACAATGTTTTGTGTATATTTTTAAAAGAATGGATTGGATAAACTTTTGTCTAGCCCATGCTCAAATTCCTTTAGAATAGGATGTTACTATCCTCTGCTAAAGCATAGGATAACTTTTAACTAGATCACATTGTGAAAACATTAGGGATCTATTTGTAAATCTTAATAATTATAATTTTATAAAAATTGAGGGGTCAAAATGCAACTTTTATATGAGTAAAATATTTTAAAAATATTATATTTTCCCCGCTAGTTTTGAGAAATTACAATTTGATCCCAAGTTATAAAATTTTTTGCAGAAACACCCTTATCCTAATAACATAACATCAAACACAAGATTGGATTAAACTATAATTTAATCATATCCTTTTCTATACAGTCCAATCCATTATCCTAAAACTATCCTATCTAATGTTATCTTATCCTGCATACCAAAGGGGGCCATATTGGGTTAATTTGATCAACACGGTTATTAATTGCATTGTAGAAAGGTGTTAGGTGAAGTGAACTTTTTTTGAGTCAAACTGGATTCGAATGGGTGCAATAGAACATCTCTATTTATCTCGATGGTTTAAAACTTCACTACTCACATAAAGTGAGTCTCATTAAGTGGGTAGGTGAGACCCTATCTAGCGGGACCTATAGTGTTGTGAGTGATGAAATTTTACCCTGATAAGGATAAATATCATTTTTCAGTGCGAGTCACATAAAGGATTCAAATCATGGTGATTCAAGTTTTGATTTTAGAACCAAAACCATAATTCATAATTTTGTATCCAAATTATGGTTCTGAAATCAGAACCAGAGTCAGGGGTTTGAACCACTCAAAACCAAGGGAATGGGTGGTTTTAGAATCAAGGGTGATTCATGATTTAAAACATCATATCAGGATTCAAACCTTAAATCAAAACTATCCTAACCAAACACTAATTCTGTGTGAGTCAAATCAGAACCACTTTTACTTTTTGTAAACAAACACTGATTCTGAACCAGAATCATGGTTCCGGATTCAAAACCCTCATACCAAACAACACCTACAACTGCGGAATGTAAGCCACAAGAAAAACACACACCAGAAAGTCCCTACTTCCCTTACTGTTGCTACTGCCGATCAAAGCTAAATATTTCATGGACATTTTCACAAAACCCTAGAGAGCAAAATAGCAAAACCTGGAGAGAAATTTATAGGACCCCTTCAGGTCCAAATTGGAGGAAAATGCTATCCAAATTGTTGCTCAAAATCAGGGGTATTCAACGTAAGATGTTACTTTCAACCACCTCTTTCGGAGATCCATACATTAACCCATTTCGACCAAATTGGACAGCAAAGGATTCTATAACGTTTCAATAATGGGTCTGCGAGTACCACAGTTGTTGGAAAGCATATTGAAAATTTAGTAGCAACAACTGCTGCTTGCTTAAATTTCAAGTTTTGGACCAAATCATCTTTATGAGGTCTGTTTCAGGCATCCAGTGCAAGAATCATCACAGCAAAACTATGTCATGAAAATAAGCTAATTTAGGTCTGATAAGCACAAAAATAAAAGTTTTGAGAATGAATGAACAGACGATTATCCCATTGCGGATGAGCTAATTTACCATTATATAAAACACTAACGAGAAACGAGGAAAGCTGCCTTTGTTTATACACACACTGTAGTCATATAATAAAATCGTGGCAGTACAAGGCAAATGTTCCTTTCAAAAAGTACCATAGGCAGCCAAAGGCTAAGGTATGCACATACAAAATATATGATACTGTCCCTGAAATATCAACTGCTGTGCCCAAGTCCAAAATGCATACAATTTCAGTCCTCATCGTCCTCATCTTCCTCCTCCTCCTCCTCGTCATCCTCCTCTGGATGTCCTTCCTAAGATGGAAGGAGAAAATATTCACTCAAACCATGGGTGATTCAAGAAAATAGAGAACTACTCGAAACTATTTGAAAAAACAAATGTAAAGGAACATTCAAATAAATTCATGTTAACCCCTTTGATGTATTATTTGTTTTATCAACTCTCAGCATCATTTAAAACACCCTAACTAATCCCTTTGTCAATTGAATACATGGATACCTCCCCACTAGCCTCGTCATCTTCATCATTAACTTCGGATTTTGACCTGTCAGACTCTTCATCGCCATCATCCGCTGTGCTCTCCTGTCATCAACAAGAAACGTTAAAGATAAGAATAATTTCAACAATGACAATCCAAACTAAGATGAATCCTCTAATAAGAATTGACAAACCAAACGCACCAGTTTCTTGTTGTACGCCTTTATTTGCTTTTCATACTCGGCCTTCCTTTTTGCAGCCTTGGCTTCATATGGAGCTTTTTCCTTTCATAAAAAGTAGAGAAAAGAAAGTTGGTAATATACGAGAAATTATTCATACTAGATCCTGTCTAGCTAAATATCCATTGTCCCATTAACATAATATAAACCAGTAAGAAAGTAATAATATGAGAAAACGACCCTAAAATTGAGCACAGTTGCCAAAAGAAATGGCTCCATAAAGCAAGGGGATTACAGTGCCTTTGTAACCAAAATGGTTAAGTTGAAGTCCAAAAACAAAAAACCAAAAATGATTTTGTACTGAAAAATGACCCTCAACACACATGAAAACAACAGCATACAGAATACTTACAGCGTTGGACAGAGATTTCCATTTATCTCCTCCAGCTTTTCCAACCTTCAAAGGCAGAGAGTATAAGAGATTAGTAAATTGAATGTTCCAAAGTGAATTCCTTTTCACAAAGAGGCAATAGCAGGCGTATACTTACAGCCGATACAGCCTTCACATTCGGGTTTTCTTTCTTAAACACTTTCCTGAACTCCTCACTATCACATTAAACAATGGTAACTTCAAATTGTGACAACGATAATTCTCAAAGAAATAAAATAATACAGAGAGAGACACAAACAGGAAAACAAAGAAAGCGCTAGGCGGCCTCTTCGGTTTGTTGGGGTCTTTCTTAGCCATTTTTTCCTTCTTGGCCTTCCGCTTGCTACCCTTGTCAGCCTGGGTAGCAGCCTTTCGCTTCCCAACCTTTCTGAAAAGAATTAGAGATATACATGATCCGTCACAACAATATTCCTGTAACCTCTGTATACACCATTCAGCATATAACATCAGATATGGAAGAACCAATCATCTCAACAATGGCCATCAAACCAATACCCTTAAACAGATAGCTATAAACAATAAACTCTTTATCTCTTGCAAAGTTATGTAAAAACTAAGAAATAGAAGAACTGTAAGGAGCAAAATAACTATAAATCAAATGAACTACTGACCTGTCCTCCACAACTTTCAAAACTTCCCTTGAGCTCCTTGCTGCCCCCTTACCCTTAGCTGCCTTCATTCTAAATTATATTTGGGTCTGTTCATCATCAGATTTTAATCTGTTATTGAAATATTAATTCCTCTAACTGAAACATTACTTCCTTCTTAGCAGAATCCTATGAATGCATAAGAAACCCTACCAATAGGCCTTTCTTTTCAAGTATAAAATTCTGTAAGTTTTGCATATTTGTTTTAATTTTAATGTGATTTTGACTAGATCTAGCGTTTAGAAACATGCGCTACCGGAGCTTAAGAAGATACCATAACCCCCACACAAAAAAATAAAAATAAAAATAAAAAAAGAAAGAAAGAACAGAGAGAGACAGAGACTACACTAGCTCAACAAGTCAGCGCAGACTTCCCAGTCACAAAAGTCAACGCAAACACAGACAGCCCATAAACGACTTTTTTGACCTCTTAGAACATAAGGCTGAGTTGATAGCCATACATAAGAAAATTTGGTAAGAAAATGGATATAACCACATGCAAATATATTAACAACTAAAATCTCAAAGGACAAAATTCCAAAAAAAAAAAAAAGAAAAGAAAAGGCAATACATAAAGAAATTTCGTAAGAATATGGATATAACCACATGCAAATATATCAACAACTAAAATCTCAAAAGGACAAAAATCCAAAAAAAAAAAACAAAGAAAAGAAAAAGCCATACATAAAGAAATTTCGTAAGAATATGGATATAACCACATGCAAATATATTAACAACTAAAATCTCAAAGGACAAAATCCAAAAAAGAAAAAGAAAAAAAAAAAGCAAACGAATGCGAACCACCAAGAATCATAAGCACCAAGAAATGTTTAATTAACTCAAACCACTTTTCAAGCGTTTAAGCATCTCCTAATCAAACTTAATCGGCTAGAGTTTAATGATATATATCTTCATCTCAACAAAGAATTAATTTAATTACTCATCATGTTACGTAGGAAAATTGCCGAAGAAACAAATCTTGAAAACCTAGGAGTTTCAATTGCAAGCATATACAACTTGATGTTTAGTATTCAAGCAAAATAAAAAATAAAAAAAAATAATAAACTTCATACTTAATCAAGGTTCCATGGTACCGGTATTATATATAATACGGACTAAATAAACATAGCAAAAAAATGACGGGAAAAAAAAAAAGAAAAAAGCCAAAGGAGAGAACCAAAAAAGTAAACTTTCTTTTCGTTTCCTCAATTTTCTCAGCAACCAAACAGAGCTTGAATGAAAAGAAAAAGTTAAGGAAAAAATAAAATAAACCATGAAGGATCAATAGAAGAGCTTTACCTGAGAACAAAAGAAAGCAAATAGTGATTCGCAGAGAAACTTTAAAGAGAAGAGAAGAGAAGGGAAGAGAAGAATCAAAAGCGATGGAATATCAAAACAAAAGATCAACAGAGAAAAAGGAGAGAGTACGACCGCGAGAGAGAGAGAGAGAGAGAAATGGAGTTGACAAAGGGCAACCGGACCAGCCGGTAAAACTAAGAACAGACTGTCGCCGCCACCTGGGTCCTTGAGTCGGTGTAGAGCGCGCTTTTACCTGCTGTACCCGGTTTCCGAGGTTCCGCAAATAAAGGTCAATATTTTATTTTCCATTTTTTGAATTATATCGAAGAGGACTAATATATGATATATCATTATAGTGAGTTATTAGTGTTGATGATAAATGATAATAAATCAGTACCGCCAAGTTATTATCCCATATAGGCAAAGACAAGGCAGATATTTGTGGCCCGCCGCACGAGCCGACACGTGGCAGGTTGTTCGGAGCCCAGTCTTTAACATACGATGTTTTATTTCGGGCTTAAGTTGTGTCAACATGAACAAGTATCCCACTTCATATGCGTTGTTTTCTATTGCGAAAAAACTAGACAAACAAATACCTTTTTAAAATTATACGAGACAGAATTTTACACTCTATTATTAATTTGTAACTTTTTATTTAAAACAAGATTAGTAACCTTTTTAATTAAATAATTATACTAATAAAAAAATATTAATTAAGAATGATGAATAAAAATTTAGATTTATATATTTTTAAAAATAAATTCTGTAATTTTCTCTTTTTTTTTTTTTCCTTTTCCTTTTGTTTTTATGGTAACACTAAAAATAATTTGCTCATAAATTTGAAATATATAGTAATTCTTTTAAAATAGAGTAAATTGCACTATACACGCTCTTAACTATTTGTTTTTTTATACAATGAACTCTAAACATTTAAATTTGAGAAATTGGATCGTGAATTTTAAAACTAATTGCAAATTAAAATTTAATAGCTTATGACGTTATCAAATTGACAGTTTAAAACAGAAGATTTATGAATGACAATATATAAAAAAAATTTGATAATATTTGACTTTCATATGTGAATCTTGTATCTTTAATTGTTAATCTGGTAATGTTCCTTAGATATTAGACATTAATTGTTACTGATTTTAAGTTCAAGGTGTACCTTGTTATAATTAAAAGTTCATGATTCATCACGAAAAAAATGAATAATTTAGAATACAATAACACAATTTACTCTTTGAAATATTTTAAAAATAAAAAATTATAATAATAATTATGATAATGATTTTCACGTTTTATACTACTATAACAATTATAACAATGTAGTTGTTGTTATTTGTAAAATATTATATATGATATTCTAACTTGAGACGAATTTAAGAATTACTTTAAATGCTTTTGTGGTATAATAGATGTTTAAAATAAAATTCTCAATGACACTTTTATAATTGCACATTCAATACTCAAACTCCTCATGTAAAAGCACGCCACGTGTTATTTTAGACTGAAAACTTAACAGAATGGGAGAATTTACAAAATTCACAAATTCATGGCGAACATATGTTACAAAATTAAGTTTGGGGGTCATTTGTTGACAATGCCTATAATTCGGGGTTAAACGTGTAATTTGTCATAATTGAAAAAACCTGGTCTGCATCACTATTCATTGATGCGTTACTTTATAGATGCCAAAATGTTTCCCTGCAAGCCCTTAATGTTATCTTGTCGTTCAGTCACAAGAAATCAACCATTTTTTGAGATTTTTTAAAATCATTTTCTGCCCATAAAATGTCTCTTTCAGTACAATTATACCACCTTAATTACAGCATTGCCACTTGAACAATGTCCAAGCCACTGGTGATAGTCAGTATCGCTTAGTTGTCAATTAGTTGTGCCCTTAATTCTCCCTTGCAAGTTGGCGTAGTAAAATCTTTGAGATACTTAATATATTATATTAATTTATGCACAAATAAATTAATCAAATTAATTTATGAATAAATTTACCTAACGAATAATTAAGTCGATAACTTGAGTTCTTTGACTATGAACATTTCTCGCACCAAGCTTGCTTAGATATCCAAATCTTCCTCGTCAATTTCTTAAATCTACGAAGACATGTGTGTAGGCACACCTAAAAAAAAGATGATTACTAAATAAACACTCAAGTATTCTACGAATACCAACACATGCACGATGTGAAATTAAGGAGAAAATTTTTCATTTCTTCACTCTATAAAATTCCACCACACTATGCTAGGGAGAGCAAAAATTGTGCTTTCCAATTTTTTGCAATATTCTATTTATAGAGTAGTAATTAGACTCTCAGAAGAAGTCTTATCCTTATCTCTAAGATGAAGCTTGATAATTATCTCTCAATTCTAATTGATTTTAGAAACAAAATTCTCTCTCTCTCTTATCTATAGGGGCCGGCCACCACAGGGATATTCTGCTAGGAATGGTGTCTTAAAAGCATAGGATGTAATTAAGGATTTTATTATTTAATTAATAAAGTAGATATTTTCATTATTTATTAGCATGTATTATTGAATACTTTATGAATATCATTGAAAGTTCTACGATTATTTATGTAACCTTAAATATGGTTTATAAGTGTTATACACTAGAGGATAATGTTTAAGAATAATAATCGAAATAAGTCTGTAATGAATTTAATTAAATTTTGGAATCTTTAATTAAAACATTATTAATATATATCATTCCCATTAAAAATAGAATGAGCTTAACCGCATCATTGATATGGAGAGACATCGAATAAGTGTATTTTACATAATGAGATTATGTAGGATCAGGACACAGACACATATGAATTTCTAATGATTTCCGTTAAGTATAGAAATTCTAATTGAGCCTATCGATGGTCATATGTAGAATGATCTTAATCATGAATTATTAACAGACTCCTATTTATGGATTCGTGTCTTTTGATTTACTCGGTAAAAATCTTGACACACTTATATCTTACCATTGTATCTTGGAGACATGGAGAAATAGGTAGCCGGAAATGCTAATATTACGAGATGGAATCCATTCCTTCTTAAGAAAGAAGTAGATAAATAATTCCATTGAGGGTTGATTCAATACTTGGATTAGTAAGAGCTCCGATTCATGAATGTGTTTTATGAATCAATATCCATTAGAGAATCAATGGTACTTTAGGATAAAGATACAATTAGAGAGGTTAACGAATTTCACCTAGCTCTAATTATGAATTATTTATGGAAAATCGATCTATATGAAGTGACTATATCAAATGGACGCTTCACAAATGTAATTAATTGTCTATAATATCAAGAGTGCAATTCCAAGTTTATAGTGGAATAACTTTTAGAATTAATAAAATTTATTAATTAATTAAAGAGCTCAATTAATTATTAATTGTATTAGACCTTGATATTATAGATCCATGAGTCTCCGCGTCGTCCTGTTAATTCTACGAGACACTAAGGGTAAACTAGTAAATTTAAAATTGTGGAATTCTAAATTATATCACTCAGAAATAATTAATTAAGAATTAATTATATATTAAATAATGTGATTATTTAATTTAATTTTTGAAAGCAAAATGTGGTGGGACCACATAGGCCACATGCCAGTCACTGGGTGCTGGGGGCATGTGGCACAAGAAAAATCCCACTGGGATTCACTTGCTTACTCTTTAAGTTATCATTTTACTTGTTTGACAAGTTGTCCAATTAAAATTCAAATTTAAGGAAAGTTTGACTTTAATTAGAATTTGAATTTGAGTCAAAATTAGAAACTGGATAAAGGAGGAGTCTTTTCTCCTTCTCCTGCCTATATTTTGCCCTAACCATAAGGAGAAATCACTGTGGTATGACCAGCCATAATAAATAAGGAAGGGGAGAGTTTTTTGCTTCTAAACTTAAATGAAAAACTATATTGTAAATGAGATTTAAAATAAAGTAATAACCAATTATCTATTGCTTTGCCTTCAAGTTAAAGCAAAAGGGTCCTCTTAGTATTCTATAAATAAGAGACAATAGAAAATTGTACAACACAATATTCTTCTTCTCCTATGTGATTGGCGTATAACATATCTGTTATAAGCGTGTAACATTCTGTCAGACAACATGTAACATGCTAGTGACTGACGTGTAACTTTTTTCACTCCCTTTTTTGTGGCTGGCGTGTAACTTGGCTATTGTAGACATGTAATATGCAGTTGGTTAGCATGAAACCTTACAGCAGTTGGCATGTAACATTGAGAGAAAAAAAGAAGAAAAGTTTTTCCATTCTCATTACACACCGTGCATGTGTTGATGTTTGTGGAACATTTGTGAAATGAGTGATAACATTTATTGTGTTTTTAAGTGTGCCCACACACAAAGTCTCTTTAGAATACAAGAATTGACGAGAAAGTCTTGTGATAGTCTGAGGAACGGGAGCACTTGGATTGTTCGTGGTCAAAGACTGGAGTTATCCTCCTAATCAATCACAGGTATAACTCCTATACTAAGTTAATAAGATTAATTTATTTATTATAAATTAATATATTATATAGCGTTCACAAAAGTTTTAAGAAAATTTTTTGTTCGGACCCAATCCGTGTTTCCACGCTTCTGCATCCGAATTCGAGTCTGAAACCAACATATTCCCCCATGTGGTTGGCGCAAATAGCAATAGGGAAGGAGAAAAAATTCTCCTTTATACTGCAATCCAATTTTGACTCAAATTCAAATTTCAATTTAAGTCAAACTTAATTTAATTTGAATTTCAATTAGACAACTTATCAAATAAGTGAATTAGATAACTTAGAGAGCAAGAAACTGAATCTCAAAGGGATTCCCACTATGCCAGTGTGCACACCATGTGGACTCCTCCACATGTGTGTTCTAAAATTTAAATTTATATAATCACATTTTTTAATTTACTATTAATTCTCAATTAATTATTCTTGAATGTTCTATTTAGAATTCCATAATTCTAAGATTCTCATTTTTCCCTTAGTGTCTTGTAGGATTACAAGGACGACGCGAAAACTCATGAACTTATAATTTTGAGCTCCAATAAAATTAATAATTAATTAAAACTCTTTAATTAATTCATTCATTCATTCTATTAATTCTAAAAGTTACTCCACTATAAATTTGAAATTACACTCTTGTAATTATAGATATAATTTACTTCTAAACTATGAAGTATCCATTTGATATAGTTATTACATATAGATCAATCCTGCATAAATAATTCATAATTAGAGTTAGGTGAAATCTGTTAACCTCTCTAATTACATATTTATCCTTGAGTACCATTGATTGTCTAATGGATAGTGATTCATAAAAAAAATTCATGAATCAGAGCTCCTACTAGTCTAAATACCAAATCAATCCCCAAGATAATTATTTATCTACTTCTTTCTTAAGAATGAATGAATTCTATCTTGTATAAAAATATTCTTAACTACTCACTTCATCATGTCTCTAAAATACATAGAATATGATTAAATATCTTGGAATCATACATGCAACGTAGTCTTAACATGTCTACCTATATCAAGATCTAAAATTATTTTGTCCTTACTTTTGGTTAATAAATGTGGATAGCTAAAATCATTTTTTGATTAAAAAAATCTCAATGATTCCAAAAAAATCTCTTGTCAATATGATGGAAATTCCTTTTCATGTAAACTATAATTACAATAACAATAATGATTAATTTCTGGTTGTCTCTGAGTATTAGCAGTTATCCTAATTTGGCTCTATATTTAATACAAATACTAATGCCCATTGGATATTTAGCATAAAAAAAATGATGATATGATATGTTATTTTTATTATTTATTATAATGCATAATATTATTTAAAATGTTAAATTTATTTTTTTTATAATCATTAAATTTTGAAAGTTGTAAAATTAAATTTTTATTTTTAAATAATTAGAAAATGCAAAAGATGCAATGATTACACGAAAACGTAAACATTTTAACTAATAGCAATCAAATGTTAAATTTCTCATGTGTTATATTTAGTGAAAAATTTATCACAAAGTATAGTATATGAGAAATTTAACATAACAAATAGTATTGCATTAAAAAATATTTTTTTTACACTCAAATACTAAATTTATAATTAACACATCAATTATAATATTATATTAGAGATACTCTTACGTATTATGCAATCCTCAATTATATTGAACGTTGCACATTTAAGTTCATTGTATTTTATATGAAAAGTGATCATGTAACTAATATACCCTTTCAAGTAAAGGTAAAACGGTAAAAGGAGACGGTCATACGACCAATATATGACCCTAACTAATGTAAAACGCTAAAAAGAGGTGGAATATAAGTAAAAAGTAATTAAAAATATTACACCTTTCCAATTATTATAGAGGTATCTCGTATTTAGATAATATGAAAATAGTGTCATGTAGTTTCAGTAACCGTCATTTTGAGTAACTCACGTCTATATTTTAAGGCATAAAAAATATCTCTTTTATCTTTTCAATACAAAAAAGCATATTAAAATAAAGTAAATATGGAAAATAAAACTATATATATAAAAAAAAAATCTGTAGTTGCAAATAAAATCAAACCTCTATAGTTGCAAATTATTTTTCCGATGTAGAAAAATAATAAGAAGAAAACATACAAAATCCTAACCAACAATGGGTGATACTAACATCCTTGGAACCGATAGATTTTCATTTGCAACATGCAACCTCAGCCACTTCTGTTTCCGTGGGCCATCCCCAACTCCCTACAAAACCCACTATCAGATAAGGCAAAGATAAGGCCGAGTCCATCAGAGCCGTCAGATGGATACGCTCATGAATCCAACGGCCAAAGAATCGTCACCGTGGATAATCCCACCAAAGCCTAGATTCATCACTCTCCCTCTGCAAAAATAAAGTCTTCACTCTCACAAACAACCCATTCTCCAAATCCCAAACCCACCTTCCTCCCTCAACGCACCCCGCGCACGTTAGCAAAAAAACAGAAAAAAATGGCCGCGACCACAGCCGCCGCAGCTACATCCTCCTTCATCGGAACGCGCCTCCACGAGGCGTGCTACTCAAACGCCGGCCGAGTCCAGGCCCGGTTCGGGTTCGGGAAGAAGAAGAGCCCAGCTAAGAAGTCGGTGAAGCGCAGCCCGGACCGGCCACTGTGGTACCCGGGAGCCACGGCCCCAGAGTGGCTGGACGGGAGCCTGGTTGGCGACTACGGGTTCGACCCATTTGGGCTCGGAAAGCCGGCGGAGTACTTGCAGTTCGAGCTGGACTCGCTGGACCAGAACCTGGCGAAGAACGAGGCGGGAATTATCATCGGTACGAGGACGGAGTTTTCGGACGTGAAGTCAACGCCGTTCCAGCCGTACAGCGAGGTGTTTGGGCTGCAGAGGTTCAGAGAGTGCGAACTCATTCACGGGAGGTGGGCCATGCTGGCCACTCTCGGCGCTCTCACCGTCGAGTGGCTCACTGGTGTCACCTGGCAAGACGCCGGCAAGGTACGTACATACGGACACTATATAACTATATCGAAGCTTACTAAATTACACGTATATATACTTTTTAAAAAAAAATAGATATAAATTGTGGATTTGCATATTTTTGAAAATGATTGTGCAAGAAAATAACATGATAATTATCAGTGTTAATTTGGTTGGTGTTATTGGTAATGTATCTCTAGTCACCTACACAAAAGATCAGATCAGCAACAGTACTAACCGGAATTTGATCAGAATCTAAAAGTTGATTTTTTTTTTGGTCCTTTATGAAAGAGTTGTCTTAAAAGTATCTTATATTGATCGAGAATTACTGTGAAATAAGTTCAAAAAAAAAAACTTATTTTTTACCAGTTAAATGTACAAAAAATTTTCCTATATGTTATAAATTGTTTACATAATTTGACGTTGTTGTTGATGTTCATCAGCTAACTATAGGGCCTAGATTTTTGTTAGAAAGTGTGTCACATCACATGATAGTATTAGATTTTTTCGCTTGATTTCTTAAGGCGCCAACCAATTGAGTCAAGAAATTAACTTGACGTGGATCTTACATTTACCCACAGTTGAGAAGGTCGCATTATGTTGTGGGACCCAACCAATAAAAAATGAAAAACAAAAAAAAAAAGTAATTTTTTTTTTTTAATTAAAAAAGGCTAAAATGAGATTTCCCCCTTTTCGTTAATGAATATATTATAGGTGGAGCTAGTGGAAGGATCATCATACCTCGGACAACCACTCCCATTCTCCATCACCACACTCATTTGGATTGAGGTTCTAGTGATTGGATACATTGAGTTCCAGAGGAACGCTGAGCTTGACCCTGAGAAGAGGCTTTACCCTGGTGGCAAGTTCTTTGACCCATTGGGCCTAGCCTCTGACCCAGAGAAGAAGGCCACCCTTCAACTGGCTGAGATCAAGCACGCCCGTCTGGCCATGGTTGCCTTCTTGGGCTTTGCCGTCCAGGCCGCCGTCACTGGAAAAGGCCCACTCAACAACTGGGCCACCCACTTGAGTGACCCTCTCCACACCACTATTATCGATACATTCACCTCCTCTTGAGCTACTATTGCGAATCTTTGTAACCCTTTTTTTAAGAATGTAAACAATATTTAGCTGAATTACTATCTCCATTTGTCTTGTAAAGATGATGAAAGGAGAACTATCGACTATGGGACAACATGTGAGCTTGCCTACTTGTTAATGGGATTATGGGACAGAGGTGGTGGGTACTTGAAGCCTCTCTTGGCCACTTTGAAATTGGACATAAATCGGGAGAAAAATATATAAGGTATAATTACAAAAGTCCACCACCAAATTTGATACTACAATTTAGGAGAATATGACATATTTAGCAAAACAATGCACAACCTTACCTTTTTTTTATTTTATAAACTTGGTTATGTTAACTTTCATTCAAGGATTTCATTAAAACACAATATAATTTGATTTCAAGGGGCAATAATAGAGACATGAGAAGTGAAAATTAAGTCTCGATGAAATATACTTTTTATTTTTTTTTAAGATGATGACACACCATGAAACACAAAAGGGGACAAAAGAAGAACAATATTGTTAAACCTGAGGAGTCGGTAGGGAAGGAGCAGATTGCATTAGGCTGTAGACTAGCATGATAATAGAATGAGCCTAGTCAAACTGTGAAATGCGATCGTGATCAGACAATAAGTGAGCGCTTGGTTCATAGATTCAGAGTTATTCTCGATTTACGTGAATTTTTTATGAGAGAAAATAATGTAGCGAACCACGAACCATGATTCGAATCATGGTACGAATCCACCAACTAAAAACACCTTAAATATTCAAAATAGTTGGCATAGTGCAGTTCTTGCCCAGTAGACTGAAAAAATAAAAATAAAATAAAAGTGCACGCATGATTATGACTCAAATGCGTCAAATGATCACGAATTCTGATGAATAACATGAGAATAGACATACCGTTTAGATTACAATTCAAACCAAAATTCTCGCATCTCCTAATGCCTATATAGAAGGGGAGATGGACAAGCGAAAGGCACGTCTTTCTTGTCTTGAAACTCTTACGATTTTTTATTTTATGATATCTCTCGTTGACTTGAGCAACAAAGAGTTCTTTCTACAAGAATACTCATTTCTTGGAGCAAGTTTAAAGATCAAAATATGTGAATAATCTTTAGGCCTCGTTCGTTTCGCTGATTCGAGTTTTATTACAGTTAAAAGCTCTCACAAATAATCATATCTAACTTTTTTGCTACAGTAAAAAGCTCACATAAAATCACATCTCAACTCGAATCAGCGAAACGAACGAGGCATGATGAATGAGACAAGAGAATAACATTAATGTTATCTCTATGATTTTTTTTTAATTAAAATCATTATTCTTGAAATAGTTGGTGTGAATTTTATTTATTCTTTCTAGTTAACAATTTAAGACCCGTTTAGTTCATGCGTTAGTAATTCTTAATTTTAATATTTGAAATTCAAAATTTTTATAAGAAGAAGACACTATAACATAATCAAAATCATGTATTTAAACACACGAAACAAACGAACTCTTAAATAATAGAGGAGTCAATTAGGGAACAAACGTCTTTTTTTTTCATTCATTTTGAGAAGGGAACACACTTCTTGATGAGAGCTCTCAATAGGAAAATACCGCCTATTTCTGTCCCCTTTTGAACATAAACGCTACTATACTTTATAGATTTTTTTTAAAAGAGAAAAACCCCCTCAACCTTCCTCCAATGTCCATCTCTCTCAACTCTTTTCCATTGAAGTATTTTTATTTTCCAATAATTTTTAAGCACTGGCTAAGATATTTATTGACAATAGTAAAATCTCACGCGCTCATTTTTTTTTCTTTTTTCTTTACCGGGAAATCTCAGGAAATAACTAACAATATAATATATATAAAAAAGTGAAAGCTTTTTTTTTATGTGGCAGTCTCCCCACTTTTTTTTTTCTTTTTTTACTTTTTTTTATGAATTTCTTTTACATTTTAATTTTTGTGTGTTTTTTAAAAATATATTAGACGCGTTTAGAACTCATTCTAAAATGATTTTATTTTTTGTATGAAAATGAAAACGAAAACGTTTTCAATCTGAGACAGAAATCATTTTTGAAAATACGTTTGGTAGTTTTATTAAGAGATTATTTACAATGTAAAAAAACCCATTAATGTCTCTCTCTCTCTCTCTCTGCTCGAGAGAGGAGAAAACAAAAATAAAAAATGAAAAACATTTAAAAGTCATTTTTCATTTCTCTCTCATTTTATACTAAACCAAAAAATCGTTTTCATTTCCGTTTTTTGTCTTTATTGTGTCAAACACCATTTTAGAAACGTTTTCATTTTTTCTTTTTCGAAAAACGTAAAAAATAAAAACGGGATCAATTCCAAACACGACCATTGTTTCTCACTTTACTCTTATGAGAATAATTTTTTCGCATGTGTTCATATTTTGTTTAAAATTTGTTAAAATAATTTTTTAAAAATGTGTATGTTTAATTTTTTTTTGTCAATTGTTATCTATAAATTCAAAAATCCTTAAATTGTTTTATAAATGAATTTTTCATTATTCAACAAACAATAAACTTTTCAAATGTCTCTAACACATCAATACGTGCGGAGCACGTTACACAATTAGTAAGTCAATAAAAGTGACATTGGACTAAATCTGTTGAGAGACATGACCTCCAACAAAATTTGGGCCTGGAGGAAACAAATACTTTTTTAGAGTGCAACTTAAATTTTTATCTTTATTTTTAATTAACATCTTTTAATTAAATAATTATATTAGTTAAAAACATATTAATTAAAAATAAAATATACAAATAAAGACGCGTATTGTACGCTCTTTAAGAGTAAGTTCAATAATTTTTCATTCTTTTCTTTTCTTTTCTCTCTTTCTTCTTCTTCTTAAAGAGGAAAAGATATAAATACCCCTTAGAATGTATGAGTTTTAGATTTTTATATCTTATATTGATTAATATTCTTTAGTCAAAAAAATTAAATTAGTGAAAATGGTATTAATTAGGAGTAAATGGTAAAAAGCTTACAAATAATACGTTCAATAGTCAGTTCACTAATTTTTTAAGAGAAAATTACACAACTTTAAGTATCTGACTTACTAAAAATATTTATTTAAAAAAAAAAACTCTATCTCTTGATTTATTTTAACTTAAAAGTAAAAATATATAAATTAATGTTAAGAAGTAAAAATAAAAGATGCTCGACGTTATGAATATTTTTAAAAAGGGAGAAAGAGAGAAATATGTCAAGACTTGAGATGAAATAAAATTAATAGGTCAATAGTTTACATAAGTTAATAAAGAGCCAAATTACTGTTTTCGTTCATAAATTGTCTGGTTATGAACCATAACTTGACAAGTTATTGTCCATAAATCACGGTTTTTGTCCATAATTTGTCTAGCTATGAACCATAACTTGACAAGTTTGTCCATAACTTATATGGTTATGAATCATAACTTGATAAGTTATGGCCTATTAATTTCTATAACTAAAAGTTAGCCTATATACTTTCTTAAGCTTTTCATATGAGCCTATTTTTTACTATTTTCGTTTTAAAAATGGGAGAAAGAAAAAAATAGGTCAAGACTTGAGATGAATTAAAATTAATAGGCCAATAGTTTACATAAGTGTATAAATAGGCCAAATGTCCATAACTTGTCTGGTTATGAACCATAACTTGATAAATTATTGTCCATAAATCACAGTTTTTGTCAATAACTTATCTGGCTATAAACCATAACTTGACAAGTTTGTCCATAACTTATCTGATTATAAATCATAACTTAATAAATTATGACTTATTAATTTATATAATTAAAAATTAACCTATATACTTTCTTAAACTTTTTATATTTACTTATTTTCTACTATTTCCGTTTAAAAAATTCAAGTTGGAAATTTTCTTGGGCCAATAAGAGCCACTCGAAAAGCCCAACTCCAGAGCGAATGAAACGCTGCATTATAGCCGAGAACTTGTCTTTCCCTCTCTGTATTTAGTCATTGCTACTTCTAGTGGTCCAAAAGCTGACGCCATTGACATTGTACCGCTTCTTTCTCTGTAGTAAAGCACGAAGATCCAGCTTTCAATCCAGAAAAATTAAATTTTGGATTCAATCTCATCCAAGTAAGATTTTCTTTCCTCATTTATCTCTCTCAACTTTGCGTTTATAATGTGTTTGATTATTTGTCTCATGGATACCTGACGAGGTTTAGCTAACGTTCTTTCATGGATTCTTATTATTTCTAGAGTTTCTGCTTCTTTACTTGCTTTCCTAATTGCTAAGTTTAAATTTGGTACTTTTTTTTTTCAATTAATGGAAGCTTATTTAGTGAAAATGAATGCCAATTTGTCCAGATGGTTATGTTTTGAGGAAACCTGGAGATGGGAACAAAGAATATTTTGTGGAATTGTTCGAAGAAGGCTTTCACATTTGGGCTAATAGGGGTCACCGTTTCAGATAGATATGGAAGTGTTGCTGCAGTTAGAGGTGCCTCTATGTCTCCCACGTTCAATCCCAGTACCAGTTCTTTGATGGGTATGGAAACTTGTAAATGTTTGCGGAATTTTCAAACTCAATGTTGTTTCTGCCTGATTATGGATTTTTTCTTAGTGTAATTTGTTGAACCCGAGCCCCGATTATGAATTGCAGATGACTATGTTTTTGTGGATAAATATTGTCTTAGGGACTACAGGCTTTCGCATGGTGATGTTGTTGTTTTCAGGTAATCCTTCTGCTACTGCTGTTTGAATATAATTTATTTTCAATGAAGAACCATATTGAGTATGTCAAAACTTTTATAATTCATACTTATGCAATTAAGTGCAGTTGTTCGATTTTCAAGCATTATAGACCATTTATTAGAGATATTCGGAAAACTCGGGAATTGCGTATCGTTTTCTGGGGTTGTACGAAACTTTAACCAATGAAATAAATAATAAATTATAGCAATTCCGTTGTGATACTATTCAGGAGCCATCTAATTGGTTTTCATATGGCTTGGGTTTAATGTTTTATTGATGATTTGAATATAAAGCAAGCTGAGGCTGAGGCTGCAAGCAAGGCCAGCCATGTACTGGGTACTGAAAAGTTACCATTCCTGGCTTCCTCTTATTATATCTGTTTCCCTTTCTCAAAATCATTCCTCGTATCATTTTTTCCAAAGGGCCATTTGTGAGCCTTGTTTCTTCTCGGTCTTGTAGTTGTTGATACTTGATAAAAGGTAACTTAGCTTGTAAACTTCACTTCAACTGATCAGAATGTATAAATAAGTATTGTAGAATGTTAGCGTGCTTGTAGAATTCAGGAACATGATTCTAACTGGTGTTACATGTTAAGATATTAAAATCTGGTTGTGGCATGCATTGCATGTCAACTGATACTGTTCCCAGTTTCAGCTCAATGATTTGAACTTGGCTTCTAGGATTGATGATAATGAGCACAGCTACTATAACTTAACTTAACTGATCAAGCCAATCACGCTCCAACTCAAGCTATGTATTAGGTTTGCTTGTTCTCAGCGATGTGGAAAATAGCTGTGTAAATAAAAAATTTTGAAATTGGGATGTTACATTTAGTTCCTCATATTGTCATTTCATCTTTTTTCTCTTTTTGGGTTCAGCCGCACGTCTGCAGTCTCTTTAACATTCCTTTAGTTGTTGCTATAGTTGTAATTTTCTATTTTATATTCTTTATAGTTTTTTGCCTCTGCGGCAATTATCTAATCCCACCAAAGGTGCTATGGCGGAATACGTTATTGACTTAGTAGCAATATCTGCAGCTCCCTAACAAATTACAAGGAGAGGCACATAAAGAGAATTATTGGTTTACCTGGCGATTGGATTGGGATTCGTCATTGCTCGGATGTGCTGAGAATTCCAGAAGGACATTGTTGGGTTGAAGGAGACAATCCTGCGTCTAGTATGGATTCAAATACTTTTGGCCCTGTAAGTTGATCTTCTTTAATCTTCTTTTTTTTTTTTTTTTTATAATAGGAAACTAAGAGAACTTCATTAATAAGAGAAACTTTACAGAAGAAGTTTTTGGACGGATGAGAGATCCATCCTGAAGGGGTAAAAAACTACACACAAAAAAAAAGGCGAAAGACTAGGCGGCCACACTGATAATCAGCCACAGCTTAAAAATTCAGACCAAAGATCTCCTATGTCAGCCTAAACCAAAATATCTTCCCAACTGAGCAATATCAAGGCTAATGAAAAATCCTTAAAGGATGTATCTGTAGAAGCCCAGAGAGATGCAAGAAATTTCGCCTTCTCAAATAAATCCCTTACAAATATCTCCTTCTCTTCAAAAATCATATGATTTCTCTCTAGCCAAACCACCCAAAGAATGCTAAAATCATGGCTCTCCACATTGTGTTAGCCTTCTTATCCCTTCCAAAACCAAATAAATCTTAAACCAGAATTGCGTTACTTTGGGTGGGAAAGGCCCAAGAAAGTGAAGCAGCTCCCACTATCTTAAACCATAGATTCCGAGCAACCTTAAAATGGAGGAATAGATGGTCCACTAATTCCGCACTCTTTTTAGACATAACACACCAGTTGGGAGACAAGAGAAGATTAGGATGTTTTTTCTGCACTAAGTCACAAGTATTCAGTTTCTAATGAAAAAATAACCAAGTGAAAACCGTAACCCGAATAAGAGCTCATGATTTCTAGATAAAGTTGAAAGGTTAAAAAAATAGGATTATTTGGACACTGAATAGGAGCACATGATCTTACTTCTTTAATCTATTTTCCCATTTCAGAAGAGGCTCTTTACTAATAACATATTTACTCCAGGTCTCTCCCTATGATCATGTGGAAAATACTAAAATTCCTTCATCGCAAAAACTATCTCACTGACCTCATGTAAATAATGCATAGGCATACATTGTGCTCTTCACATTCAGTGAACTAAAACAGAAGTTAATGGAAGTTACTATTTTTGCAACATTTCAAAAGTACTCACTACCCACTAAGTTTGTACATCTCTATTCAATCCAATCATACTTTTAGGCATGTTCTTTATCTTTTTATCATTCGGGGTGCTGAATGGCAACTATTATGTAAACAGATATTTATATAATCTTTAGTGATAAAAAAAAAAAAAAAACAAAAACAAAAACGATAACAGAAACAAAAGGAGAGCCTCCCGTCATGAGATCCTACACAAGCCCACCGCCGCAATTTAAAAAACAAACTACTCCGTAAGGTTACATTTTGCGCTTTCATGAAAAATAAATAAATAAATAAACAAGAATACACGTTACAGTTTGGACCTCTGGAAGCTGGCTATTTAGCAAGTAGTCAATGAAAATGTTTGAAGTACTGCAGGAATTTTTGTTATGGAAGTCACTTTTGAAAAACCTTACTTGCAGCTTATATTGTTCAACTTTAGTGTTAATTGCATTTATATTCTGGTATGCAGTAATTTGCAATTGTTGGCTGAAATAAGCTTGTTCATGTATCTTTCTATCAACAACTTTGACTAAATTAGAACAATATGTTGTTGACAGGTCCCTCTAGGTTTAGTTGCCGGAAGGGTGACCCACATTGTGTGGCCTCCTCAGAGAATTGGTGCTGTTGAGAGAAAAGTTCCTGAGGAGAGAATTTCTTCTCACTAGCGAGATTTTCTATAAGTCGAAAATTTTTGCACAGGAAACATATTTTTGTCATGATTGTTCTTCTCTAAGATTTTTGCCTCCGCTTGCATTCTTTATTTTGGATTATTTTTTCCAATGATATAAGATTGGTGTTAAAAAAGAAAAAACTTTTAATCTTCATAGTCTTCTCCTAACAGCATTGGGCTTTGACAAGTAATAGGATTGTTTCTTTGCTAAATGTGAAGAGGATTTTTATTTGCTAAAACTCTGAAAAGTTGAAAGGGATTATAAAAAATGGTTAAGAGTATCAGTGCAGTCTAATACAAGATGAATTTCGTTGAGGGGCTTATGTTATAGGATCTATTTTCAATTATATATTTGTTTACTTATTTATTTTGCATTATTATTACTGGTGTTCTTTTAATTGTAGGGTCCTTAACAGTTTGTCCTTTAAACTTTAAAAACTTTCACTTTGCTCTCCTGAATTTTAAATTATTCTCACTTAATCTTTTATGTTGTAATTTCTATTAAAAATAAATAAAAAAGATAGTAATGTAGTTATGTGGTCTTTTTATTTAAATTTTTGTTAAAAATAAACACAAATTATATAGGCACACTTAATCCTCTCTTTTTTCATTTGATTTTAACAGAAATTCTTACAAAAGAACTTAAATGGGATCACTTTAAAATTGAGAGGACAAAGTAAGTTTTGAAAGTTTAAGAGATGTAAAGTGGGAATGACTCTAAACTTTAAAGAGCACCCGTGAAAGGAATTCAAAGCGCACTGTTAATGCCCCATAGCATTGTTGAGGAAATTTAACTCTAAACCATTCAACTATTGACAGAAAGGATTGACTCTTTGTTGTACACATTTGCCCTGTTATTTCTATATTGAAATGTTAATATGACGTCCACTTAATACTTAAAAACATAAAATATGTAAATACTAAATTAAAACTTAATATATGAATTTTTTATTAAATCAATTCCTATTTTTGTTTTGGGCTTTTTAGATTTATTACAAAATTGTTTGGACAAAATAGAAAAATTAGATTACTTTACAAAATTTTATGACAAAGTTTTACTACTCATATTAAAATATAGCAAACAATTAATACTTTACAAATAGCAAAAATTAATATAATTAAAATAACTAATATGTACTTTTATAGTATATAACATGAACATTATTAAAATCATTACTGTGTAATTTTTGTTGTTTTTAAACTAGGGTATTTGCCCCTGAATTTGCAGGGTTTTGACAACTCGCCCCATGAGTTTTTATTTTTAACAATTTACGCCTCCAACTTAGAAAATTCTTACGATGTATTCTAGAAAAAATTGCAGAATATACCTTTAAGAGTGCATAAATTTTGACTCTTGCCACTTACTCTTGATAAATACCTTTTTATTAGTGTAATTATTCGATTAAAAATGTTATAAATCAAAAGTAAAGGTAAAAATCTTGACACATATACTTTTAAAAAGTATTTATCAAGATTACCTTGTATTCTGTATTATCATTATTATTATTATTCCTACTATTATTATTATTATTATAAATAATTAGGGTTTTTAAAAAATTGAGAATGAAGTGAGATGTAACTTACACAGGATGTTCAGTGTTTTTTTGTTTTGGAGGAAATTTTGATTATCAACAAGTTCAATTAGTTTTGTTTATTATTGATGAATTTAAAAATATGGACTTTTTTATGAAATGAATTGGACGTTTAGTAGAGGGGTTCAAAGTTTTGTTACATTATTTTTTTCACAAAAAGTTGAATTTAAAAATTCTACTATAGCCTGTAGTATTTTCTCTCATAAATATAGTTTGAACCCCTCTATCAAACACACCCTTAATGTACCTTTTTGCAAGAAATGGTGGGAAATGGTATTTACTGATTTGTTTGTAATTTAAATACAAATATGTTTATTATTGATTTATTTAAAAGTATGGACTTTTTTATGAAATGAATTGGATGCTTAGGACTTGTTTAGTAGAGGGGTTCAAAGTTTTGTTACAGTGTTTTTTTCACAAAAAATTGAATTCAAAAATTCTGCTGTAGCCTATAGTGTTTTTTCTCACAAACATGATTTGAACCCCTCTATCAAATAAACCCTTAATGTACCTTTTTGCAAGAAATGGTGGGAAAGGTTATTTACTGATTTGTTTGTAATTTAAATACAAATATGTTAATTTTTTGGTGCTTTCTATGGTAGTCCCTGTAAAAAAAGAGTATCGGTAGTCCTTTACCTTTCAGTCATCAGATCTATATAAGAATCTGTCTGTTATGCATACTTTTTTAATATAATGTGATTTTAACTAGATCTAACGGTTACAAATTGAGACTACAGGTAAAACAGACTACCGGAAAAACTCTCTTAACTTTTTTTTATCCAAATTTAATGAAATTTTAACTGAGTGATTAAATTTGAGACATTCAAAGAGTTCAAGGTTCAAGCTGTATAATTTTTGGTATAAATATTAATTGTAAAAAATAGAAAAAAACTTAAGGGTCCTTTAAAGAATTTATCTTATTATTACTATATTTTGTATTATTATTATAAATAATTTTTAAATTAAATTAGGTTTTAATACTATATATTTTATGGTACATTAGCACTTTCATCCATACGAGTAGAGGAAATTTGCAAATATTTTTAAATTTGGGGACGAGAATGACTACTTTCTAAATTCGGGAACGAGAATAAGGGACCCAAATTTGGGGAAAATTTTATTTAAAAAAAAAACGAAAAATCGTTATTTTTCAAACAATGTATAAAAACTTTTTCTTTTAATGTAAAAACGACTTCTTTTCACTTGGCTTTTTTTTTTTTTTTTTTTTGGGGGGCGATAAAAGTTTAGCTCTCTAGTTTAAACTTTAAAGTGCTTGAAGAAAGCCAAAGTATACTGCAATTCCTCTCGTAACCCATTAGACTACTTCTGTTTGAAGTTCCTCTCGTAATTTCAGGTAAAGATCGAACCTTTTTTCCTTGATTGCATTGCGTCCCACGTTTCGTTGAATCCCATTTCCTGGTTTTACCCATTAGTTAGATTTTCTTGGACATTCTTTCTAAATTTTCTTGCTTTTTCTTTCTAAAACTTGGTCGTCAAAATCTCGATGGTTCTAAAGGAAAAGACACGAGAGAAAAGGCTTGAGTGGAGAAATGGGAAGGCTTTTTCTGATCACTCTTGAAGTTGAAGGAAACATCCATCGCTGCAGACACTGCCTTACACATTTTGCGGCATTTCGTGACTCAATGCATGTGAGGATGATTCAATTTCTTGACTTAATTTTTTACTTGATTTCTCTCTCTTTTATGTTTTCGTTTCATGTGCATTCTGTAATTGTTCTGTTATAAGATGGTGCGATTTTCTTTTTCTGCAAATGACGCTCTTTAGTTTGGTTTTCTTTATGTTCTTTACTGCCAGATGACATTTTATTTGGTGTTATTCGAGATTGTTGTTCTTCGAATGCTAAATGTGCTATTTAGGCTATCCTAAATCATTTGGATATTTAGACTTATGAACAAACTACTGAAAGACTAAACCAATATTCCCCAGAGGAGTAATATAGCAATATATGGAAGTATGGAACTTTAGTTTTTTTGTGTTTTTTCTCCGATAAGTGAAATCATTGTGATGATATCATTCTTGTCTTTAGGTCTTGTTGATTAGTGAAATCTCTTTATCACAATTATTTGTTTAGGTCTTTAATCAACTTTTCGGATCTAACCGAATGGTGAGGCAAGTCTAATGTGGTTTTTTTTTATTTTTTATTTTTTGTTCAAGTAGTGTTTGCTTTGGAAATTAACCGTATAATTTAATGTTTCAGTTATATACCACTTGACATGAATCCATTCTTCTTCTCAGACAAAAACTGGTTGGGTGTGTGGGCCAATAATATTAAAGATTTGATTTCAATAGTTCTTTCCCATATTAATAATAGGTCTCTTTAGTTTTGAAACCATGTTCTTCATCTTGTTACTTATATACACTTTGTCCCTTCTTCATTATTGATTTGTTTTGTACTTGGAATCAATTTAGTTATCTTTGTTTGTATGTTTTGCAAACCATCAAATAGATGTTCTAACCCTGTCGTTTGTTCTTTGTTTTTAGGATCAAATGCTTGGCGGAAGAGCATTTCTTTTTCCTAAAGTGTAAATGTCCCTTCCTTTCATTAAAATTAGATTACCATGTCCTCACTATTTGGAAGAAAAATGTTTGATAACCTTCACTATAGCGACCAAAGTAAAGCTATTCATAGCATTCATTATAAATTGCCATGGGTTTATCAGGATATTTTTCTTTAAAGCAGGAAGGTTCATGGGATTTTCTAGGCGTAATTGCTGTTGTAGATCTCTTCAATGAGCGTTCTTATCTTGTCACAACTCTTTTCTTTTTATATATACTCATATTGTTTCTTAGACCATAGTTTCTAGGAGATAAAAGGCGCCAAGGTTTCTACTAAGTTCCGTTTTCCCACATGGCGTCGCGATGAACTTGTAATTTTCTGGTTGATCGATTGCGTAAATTAGTTCGCGATATGTTATGTAGTCCTTTGTTTAGTGACAAAAATCTGTAGGAATCTTGGTACCCTTAGTGTCATTGATGTAGAAGGTAAAATAAGGACTTGTTTCCCATGAAATATCTATGTTTCCTTTTTGTTTTCTTAAAGAGGCTTATCTTAAATAATGTGAAATACGTCAATTATGCATATGTGGATGCTTCAAATATAACATTTTCCCCCAATGCATGGCAGTGCCAACGTCATAGAAGGAGAAGAACTGCTGCCGGGAGCACACATCGAAAACGAACGGCATAGTTGGGTGGAAATTTTCTGCGTCGGGTGTGGCTCAAACGTGGGGCTCAAATTTGTTCAGGCATGCATTTATAAACTTCATGTCCCAATTTCTAGTGCAGTGTTCAGATTTAGCAATTTCTTTTGCTCTTTCTAAACTTGCTCATCTTGTGTTGATTTTCATATTCAGGTGCCTCCAGCATCAATAGAGTTGGAAGGAAAATATCTCTTCCGAAGTTAAGAAATTCAACATGTTGCAGCTCCCCCCACATGTGTCGGACTGGTGTTGTGCTTTTTCGTTGTTTGAGCGGTTATAAGATTGGTGGTCCTGATGGAAGCGGCATCATTGAACTTGTGTGATTTTAGCTTCATAGTGGAACGTGAAACTGATTTTTCAGATTTATTGGAGCTTTTAAGCTTGCCAAAATTGATCGAAATGGTTTAATTGTACAGTATCACTCTATAGTTCTGCACATATTTTTTGTGTTCCTTAACTCAAGTTCCATAATTGTGTTCTTTAATTTTTTTTAATTTTTGTAAACATTTTTGAAACAGCAGAAAAATGTATAATTCAACTTCAAAACCCTAGAGGCAGGGGAAGAACTTAGTTGTAACCTTCATTCTAATGCAATGCAATAAACTCTGATTGTTGGTGTTTCTTAGAGCCTATTTAGTTCGCTGATTCGAGTTTTTAATTTGAATTGAAATGTGACTTTATGTGAGAACTTTTTACTGTAGTAAAAAAGTTAGATGTGATTGTTTCTGAAAATTTTTTACTGTAGTAAAATTAAAATTTTAAACTCGAATCGGTGAAATGAACAAGGCTAATTTTTCAATAGTTCTATTTCTTTTTTCCTTCTCACTTTTATTATCATTGTCCTGTTTGCTTTACCAGTAAGCTGAAAACAATAGAACAACCGACGATCATACACACAATTGCAATGTGGATCAATCTGTCCCCATTCTTGACATCTATTACATGATTCTCAATTTTTTTCCCCTATTCCTTGGGTCATTGTCCTTTCATGTCAAAGGAAAACAAAAGAACGAAAAGAGAGAGTAAATTATCTCCCTGATAATGTTGTGTTTAAATTGCTTTCGCATTTTATCAGAGATCGGCGATTTCCGTAATTTTTTCTGTTTTTTTTTTTTCTTTCCATTTTATGTTTATAGCTGGCTAAAAAAATATGTATATTTGGAATGGATTAATGGAAGTATCAAAATATGTTGGGTTATTGGCCCTATATCTCTGAACTCTTTCAATTTGGCACTTTTAATCTTAATTTTTTTTTTTTAAAAAAAGGGTCTCATCGTGTTCGGAGGAGATTTTAAAATATAAAATATAAACTTTGATAATCAAAAAAATTATGAGTGATAAATTTATAGAAAAACATGACGGTTCTCCTATCCTTGTGGCACTGGTTTGTACTTACTACTTAGTCATAAATGCGTTTTGTTCTTATTATGGATGGAAGCAAGTGACGAAGTTAAAATTTTTTAATAAACAAATAAAAAACTACAATAAAAGAAAAAAATAACATACAAATTATTAGTGATATAAATTTGATAATAACGACATAAATAAAATAGTGTTACTTTATCACGACATTTTTGAAAATTTCTCAGTAAGAAATGATAAAAATCGGATAATGAACGGTTGCAGAAATCATACATTGGATAACCATAGGTCATCCGCTGAAGTCGTTCACCGAAATCGACGAATGACCGCTAATGGTTGCCCACACGGTCGTTGGAGTCGCAATATTTCACAAAATGACCTTCAAAATCAGATTTCCAGAATCATTAAAAAAAATTATAAAACGTGGTTTTTTAAAATTATAAAAAAATCAGAAAAAAAAACTCTAACTGTTGAAATGGACGAAATTTGTTGGCCTGAGATCAAATTTAAAATTTATTTAGTCTAAAACTCTATTTTTTAACTAATGATTAAACTAAATTAACAAGTATTACAATGTTGTTAAAAACAGTTCCATAGCTTAATAATTATAAAAAAGATAAAGCAATTCAAATATCATTATACATCATAGCACAATACTAAAAAATACATAAATAAATTGCTATCACATCTTTTATGCCAAATATAACATTAGAATTTGCATTGCATTTGAGATATTTTTAGATCTGGTCAAAGTTCTACCAAATATATATATATATATGTGTGTGATGTGAGACTCTCTTTTTATTAGCGACGGTATTTTATATTAATCGTGTTCTCAATATTGAACATTTTTCATATTATGAGACCTATCTTCAATTAATATGAGGTGTTATATGTACACTAATGGTGCCCTTAGCATTGTCGAAGAAATTTATCTCTAAACCATTCAACTATTGAGCCAAAGGATCGACTCTTTGTTAGTATTCACATTTGTCCCAAATTTTTTTTTTTCCTAATTAAAATGCTAATATGAAGTCCAATTGACACTTAAAAACATAAGATATGTAAATACTAAATAAAAACTGAATATATAGAATTTTTATTAAACTCATTTCATTCCTTTTCTTTTTGGCTTTTAAGATTTATAATAAAATTTTGTTGTAATATTACAAAATATTAGAATTAATTTACTAATAACAAAAATTAATATCATTAAAATAATTGGTATGTACTTTTATAACATAAAATTGAATGTATTAAAATATCACTATGAAATTTTTGTTATTTTTAAAATGGTTGTTTTGCACACTTGTCCGTGAGTTTTTAAATTAAATTAGGCCTCAATGTTATATATTTGGTGTTGTGTTACGTCAACACTTCCTTTTATCTATATGAAAAGAGGAAATTTAGCCCAAGACTATTTGGTCTAATGCCACTGGATGGTGAAATTTGAAGTGAGGTTGGGGATTTAATTCTATGTTGTATTATAAAAAAAAAAAAAAAAAGGGGAAGAGAGAGGAAGAAATCTGCAATATTCGTAAATTTGGGGGAAAGAATGACTAGTTTCTGAATTCGGGAACCAATGTGATGTGAAGAAGGGAACCAAATTTGGGGAAGTTTTATATTAAAAAAAAAATCGTTATTATTCACACAACGTATAAAAACGACTTCTTTTCACTTGGTTAGTTGGCTCTCGAAGAAAACACCAGAGTATACTCTAGTAACCCATTAGACTACTTCCTTTTGATTCCTCTCGTGATTCAAGGTAAAGATCAAACCTATGCAACACTTCTCCTCTTCGTTGCATTGTGTCCCACGTTTCGTTGAATCCCATTTCCTGGTTTTACCCATTAGTTAGATTTTCTTGGATATTCTCTCTAAACTTTCTTGCATTTTCTTTCTCTAACTTGGTCGTCAAAACCTCGATGGTCTAAACGGAAAGACATAGAGAAAAGGCTTGGGTGGAGAAATGGGAAGGCCTTTCCTGATCACTCTTGAAGCTGAAGATGAAGGAAACATCTTTCGCTGCAGGCACTGCCAGACACATTTTGCCTTGTTTCGTGCCTCGATTCGTGTAAGCATCATGATATTTCACATCTATTTCTTGATTTTTTTTTTTTGTTTTACTTAATTTCTATAACTTGTTGACTTTCCTTTTCATATGCATGGGAACATTTTTCTGTTTTAGATGCGTCAATTTTCTTTTCTTGAAAATAATGCTCTTTAACTTTGTTTTCTTTATGTTCTTTACTGCCACAAGACATTTTGTTTGGTGTTATTCAAGATTATTGTTTTTTGAATGTTAAATGTGTTATTTAGACTATCCTAAATCGTTTGCATAATGAGATTTTATGGAACAACTACTTCTCAAAAGACTAGTCCAGCGAAATCTACCAATATATGGAACTCTGTTTTTGTTTCTTCTCTGATAGGCAAAATCATTATGGTGTTATCATTCTTGTCTTTAGATCCTGTTAAATTAGTGAAATCTCTTGATCACATTTATTTGTTCAAATCTTCTACATGAATCGTGAGGCAAGTCTAGTGGCTTTTCTTTCTTTCTTTCTTTCTTTTCCAAATACAATTGTTTGGTTCTGAAATTAACAGTATCTTTTTCATGTTTTTGTTGTATTATAGTTAGTTTTGGTCTTTGTTTTAGGACAATCCTCGTCCAAGTGGAAAGCTATATATTTTTCCTAAAGTGTAAGTGTCCCTTCCTTTCTGCCTTTTTATGTGCTCCCATAAAATCCCAAGGTTTCTAGAAGCTAAAAAGAAGTAGGGTTTTCAACTAAGGTCTGGTTTCCCCACGTAACGTAAATTAATTCGCGACGTCTTACTCGGTCTTGTCTATTGTTTAGTGAGAAAAATCAGTAGAAATCTTTTGTACTCAAGTGTCATTGATATAGAAGGTCAAGTAAGGACTTAGGTTCCCTTTTGTTTTCTTCATCCTTTTGTTTCTTATAAGTCAATTGTGCATATTATATGTTGGAAGCTTCAAATAAGACTTTTTTTTTTTTTCCCAAATGCATATTGGCAGTGTCAATAGAAGGAGAACAACTGTCTGGACCGAGAAGCAGAAATCATAAAGGATATGCCGTGGAAGTTTTCTGCGTCGGGTGTGGCTCATTCATAGGGCTCAAAATTGTCAAGGCATGCACTTATTAATCTCATTTTTCACTTTCTAGTGCAGTTTTTTAGATTCAGCACTATCTTTTGCTCTTCCAATAACTTGCTCATCTCGTGTTGCTTTGTTATGTTAAGGTGGTTAGGCCGTTGAACATGAAAGCGATGGAAGGAAGATTTTTCTTTGAAAGTTAAGAATTTCAAACATGTTTGGACTGGTCTCGAGCTTTTTCGTCGTTTGAGTGCGTATAAGATGGAAGGTGAAACTGAATTTTTGGATTTTATTTGAGTTCTTGAGCTGCCAAAATTGCTCAAAATGGTTTAATTGTACAGTCTTAATCTATTGTTATGCACATAATTTTTGTGTTCCTTTTAACTCAAGATCCATAATTGTGTTCTTGATTTTTTTTTTTAACCTGCATTGTTGAAAAATGTATCATACGAAGAAGGAACTCTATTTCATTGATTTCATTCTAATGAAATGCAATAAATTCTGATTGTTGGTGTTTCTTAGTTCTTCAATAGTTCTATTTCATTTTTTCCTTCGTACTTTTGTCATCATTGTCCTGCATGCTAAACGAGGAGTAAGCTGAAAACAAAAGTACAACCGAAGATGAACATCAACAAAACTATAGGCAGTAACATTATTTGTTTGTGCTAAGCAGAAATTTTATACCCATAATCTGAATTTCTTCCAAACTGTCCCTATTTTTTGACATGTATTACGTGATTCTCTCTGCTTCTGCTTCTTCTTCTTCTTCTTCTCACTGTCTTTTTTTTTTCCTGCTCTTTTCTTGTCAAAAACAAAAAACAAAAAACAAAAAAAAAACAAAAAACAAAAAGAAAGCAAATTATCACCCTGATATGTTATGTTTAAATTTCTTTTGCGTTTTATCGCAGGTCAATTAGTGTCTTTCCATTTTTTTTTATGGAAATAGTAGAAAATATGGCAATATGAAAAGTTTAAGAAAGTATATAGGCAAATTTTTAATTATAAAAATTAATAGGTCATAACTTGTCAAGTTATAGTTTATAACCAGATAAGTTATGGATAAACTTGTCAAGTTATGGTTCATAGCCAGACAAGTTATGAAAAAAAACCGTGAATTATGGATAATAACTTGTCAAGTTATGGTTCATAATCAGACAAGTTATGGACAAAAATAGTAATTTGGCCTATTTATTAACTTATGTAAACTATTGACCTATTAATTTTAATTCATCTCAAGTCTTGGTATATTTCTCTCTTTCTCCCTTTTTTATTTCTGTGTTGTTATTTTTTAATTTATTTAATTATAAAAATCTTAATTAGTTAGTTAATACACAATTAACACAAAAATCTTTATATAATCGCCATTAAAATCGCAAAGATTATAGAGAACAAAATTGAACAGGGACACATCTAGAAAAATGTATTTCAATTAGAACACTCGGGAAACAAATATTTGAAAGAAGTACATAAAAAATATTGCATTATAGAGAATTTTTTGACAAAATAAAAATAAAAAACAAAAAAAAATTAAGCGCAGACACCTATAAAATAAATTATGTTAATAGGAGTAAAGTAAAGAAAAAATGCATTTTAAAATCATCTAACAAAAATGAATTAGAAAGAATGCATGCATTAAAAAATAATAGTTACAATTAAATAAGGCTTAGAGTAAGGAAAATGTACGTTATCCTAAAGTTTTCTAAAATAATGTTTTGAAAACGGGTTCAAAAGCATAAAATCTCAATAAAAAGAACCAAAGTAAAAAAAAATCTTTAAGGGAAAGAAACAAAGAAAAAGAGTGAAAAAACCTGTAACATCCGGTTAAATTAATTAAGATTAATTAATTAAATCTGGTAGTCAATGTTAATTAATTTGAGATTAGTGAAAGATTCTCAATTATAATTATCATGTAAATGATATTTCTCCTTTAAAAAAGATTGTTTTGACATTGACACTATTGTCCCCTGAATAATTTTAAAGTGTCGATAATTAATTTTTCAAAATTTGAATAATAGATCATTCCATACTCTATTCAAATTAGACTTTAAAGTTTAATTATCAAATTTACACAAAAAGCTCAAGCCCATTTTTTTTTTTTTTTCCTTTTTCTTTCTTTCTTCTCCTTTTTCTCTCCTTCTCTCTTCCACGCTCACTCTCTCTCCACGCCGGCCAAACAACCGATGAGGATTTTCGTGTCCGTTTTTGACACCTCTAAGCTCGTTGAAAAGATCTCGACGAGCTGTCCATGTCGTACGATCTCCAACTCCGCCAGAATCAGCCGCAATCACCGGCCAAAGTTTCAAAAACAACCAAAGCTTCTGATCGCGATATCTCCTTCGTCCGACATCCAATCAAGGTGATTCCAGTTCCTATGGATTCAAAAACGAACAGACGAAGAAAACTGATCTTTTTTGACAGCTCGATACTCGCCGGAACACAACCGTCCATGGTGGCCGGAGTTCCCGCCACCACCGCCGCCGTTCACCTCATTCCCTACCGCCGTTATCGACACCGACAGTGTCAATGGACTCAGAGAAGAACGCTAACCAAAACCCCTATGTCAATTTCACGGTCCCGCCGCCGTTTGCCGGTAAACTGTGCCGCCGCCGTCATTCGAGGAGGTAAGGGGTGGTTCCGACGATCTAACCGTTGGATCATCGTGATTTTGTTGTTAAAACACTCAGAAGTAAGTGGGTAACAAAATCCCCTAACTAATTTTGAGGTCCCATGGCAAGAGAATTAAGATCAAAGTCGCCGGATTTTACCGACGTTTTTGGTTTTGATTGGAGTAGATAGAAGCGGAATTGGGTGAAATTGACTACCCCATTGAAGGGTCGATTTATGGGGGGTAGGACCCAAGTCCACCGCGGAAATATGCTCCGGAACCCTCCGGCAGCCACCGGTGGCCAGATTCTGGCAATTCTCAGTTCTTGAGGTTCCCGACGTCCGATCGAAGATCTGAGACCATATCCTGACTCGTTTTGACGTGCTGAACGCAACGATGACCTCTGTTTACGCCAATTCCACTTTGTTGAATGGATTCATTGAGGTCCAGAGCAAGCCGTGGAGCTTCAATAATAGACGGTTGGACAGTGTGAAATTATCCGTAGACTAAATTACCAAGAGATAGGATATTCTTACTCATTTTCTTGTTAGCCTATTTTAAAATGTTTTGGCCTATGTAAATGTTTTTAAAGATAAAAACATGTTTGATAGAGAAAAATATTTTAAGACAATAGCTTGATCATTGCTATTGATCTCATAATAGAATGATTTAAAGTTTTAATGAATATTTATTAAGATAAGATATCTTGTGAACTAGTAAGCATATTGATGGCCTAGACATGATATGGAGATCGTATCCTTGGGGCCACAGGCCACTACGGTGGTGTTTGGCCTTGCATTGGTTGTAAGTAATTTAATTACTTAAATTACTTGTCAGTTGTCTGTAATCTGGAATTTAAGTTTAGTTACCTTTCATAAAAAGGTTGTTTGGTTCCGACTGATTCGTTTGGGCCTGTACTTTCATTTATTTATTCAGTTTTATAAAATTATATTCTATTGGGCCTTTCGCTCACTTTTATTATGTTTTCAATGTCTTAATCACTCCTCCAGAGTTAGCGGTTTCGATTTACAGCATGGCAAGTGAATGCTAATGGATTGAAGGCGTGAGATTCGAAGTTGTTAGTTTATTTTGAATTTGCAGTTTTTAATTCTGAGTTGTACTGTATTTCTGTATATAAACTGTATTTGGTCGATATTGTCCCAGAGTTGTATAATTTTAAACTTTATGGACTGTTTTAAATATTATTTGTAAAAGAAAGCCTCAGAAGCAATATATTTTAATATCTATTTCGGTATTTGCATATTTTATTTTATTTTCAGAGATTTTACTTAATTAATCCAGTTTAATTAAGTTAAATTTTAAATTAAACCCCAATAATCACGGTGCTATCCTTAGGGTCGTGACAAAACCAAAATAGAAAAATAAACAAGTTCTAAGGCATAATGAACAAAAATGAAAATAGAAATAAAGTATTAGGGTAAAAAGCAAAAAAAAAAAAAAAGTATCAAGAAGGACCAAAATGAATAAATGAATAAATTTTAGGGTAAAAAAAATTTTTGAGACTTGAAAAAAAAAAGAGGGGAGGGAATCTTAAAAAAACACACTTTCATCCAAAACAACATAATTTTGGTTGAAAGTGTACTATTGCAAGTACATTTTTGATATTTTTTAAATATAATTAAATGCTCTGAGTAGTCATATATTAAAATCTCAGTAGTGAATTTCAGAATAGTTTATGAATAACAAAAATTAATATCACTAGAATTTGTTATTATATAGTATAAAATATGACATTATGACATTTTTGATATTTTTAAAATATTTTAAAAAATTTACTAAATTACAATTCTATCATGACAATCTTGTGCACACCCAGGGAGGAAGTTCGCTAATGTTTTGAACTTTCAGAGACGTTGAAAGGCAAAGTGAAAACAAGACCAAAACTTGAGAATTAAAAAAAATGAAAAAAACTTATTTTGGTACCCTATGTTATAGCGAAATATGTCATTAATATACTGTGCTTTTAATAATATTAAAATGCTTCATTCACTTTAAAAAATGTTATTTCGGTGCTTTGAGAGATTGAAATTGATTTTTGAGACGTATAATGTCCAAATCGCATTTTGCATTAATTAAATACAAACTAATAACTTTAAAAATATGTTATCAAAACATTTTAACTGATTCTAATTTTTAAAATTTTTAGATGTTTTAAAGTATTTTAAAATTTTTTTTAAAAAAAATTGTTAGTTTAGTGAGAAGAGTATAATGGATATTTTATGTCCCAAAAATCAGTGTCAAGGTATCAAAAAAACGTTTCTTTAAATATGGAGGTACAGATTTAATATTATTAAAAATATAAGATACCAACGACATGTTTTACTATAACAGAGGATACCAAAATGATTTTATCTCCTTGAAAAAAACAATCTCTAATACATTGTAAAATTCATGTGTCAATACAAAATTTTAACAATTAAGTAGAACATAACTCACTAATAACTCTATGAAGTGGAGTTATTTCACCAACTTTTGTGCATTTAATTAAATATGTTCTTGAGATTTTTGTTATTTTTTAAGTTTAATTTTGTCTATTTTAATTTGATTTGATTTTGGTTTATTTTGTTTTAGTATGATTCTACTTTATTTTATTTAATTTGATGTTAATTTTATTTTGTTGCCATTTAGTTTCCCCTCTAAAATAATTATTTTTCTCATTTGTGTAATTTAATTAGGTGAAAACGGGCTTAAATGGAAAATTCGAACTAAATGGGGTCAAAATTATAAAAGAAATTTAAATTTTATTCGGCTCGAGTAAGAACCACGAGTGAGAGTAGAAAATTGCATGAAATTCTCCGTCATAGCTGTCCGATCTTCAGAAAACGGCCAAGATTGTGCCCGTGTGAGCCACTCTCGACTGTACGCGTTTCAGAAGACAAAGAGCAGCCTCCAGCCTCTCGTGTTGCGCCACGTGTCCCAACACTTTGCCGCTGTTTAACCCGGCGAGCCAGTTCCGTTGCCAGCCTCGCAGATTCGTGAATACTTCGATTTGAGAATGCAAAGGGGGGTTAAGAAACGAATGGCATATATCCTCGTGATGGAATCTCTGGCCCTTTTGAAAGCTTCAGTTTCACTTGACACTTTTAGCACAAAAAAATGCTGAAAATGTTAACCAGAAAAGAAAAAAAACGCAGGAATCTCGCCGGAAAATATTTCCCCCAGGACTCGGTTGAGGTTTGATGGCCGGCGGTTGTTGACGACTCAGGTCAGATTGAGGCACTCATCACTTCCGGCGAGGGCAGACATGGTCTGGGTAGTGATTGTGTGTGTCCAGTCGCCTTCCACGGCCTAGAAATTACGGAGCGGCGGTTTTTTTTTTTTTTTAAGGAGGCGGTGGGTATTGAGGAGAGAAAAGGCAGAGAAGGATTGTGGGCCCCATATATATAGTTTTTTATTAACCAATTCAATCAAAGTTAATAAAAAAAAACAAAACCAGTCCGGTAAATACCGAATGCACAACCCGTACTGATTTGAATTTGAACGTGGTAAATACAGATTTATCAGTAAATATAATATTAAATGTAATTTTAAATTTAATAAATATTATATTTATCATGCAATAAATACATAATAAATGATTTAATTTAATTCTCAATTTAATAAATATTATATTTATTGGTAAATACTTAGCAGTTAGAAGATTAAATATGATAAATACTATATATACTTGAAAATATTGTAGTAGTTATAAGTTTAATCTAGTAAATATTATATTTATCAATAAATACTTTAGTAATTTTAATTTTAAATATGGTAAATACTGTATTTACATGTAAATACTTTAGTAGTTACAATTTAGAATCTCCTATATTTACCGGTAAATACTTCACTGAATAAATTTGAATCAGGTAAATACAATATAGTAAATATGGTATTTACAAGTAAATACGGTGTTGAATGACTGTCGGAATCGGTGGTGAGATCTTTGGATAAATATGATAATAACTCGTAAATACGATATTTACTGGTTAATACAATATTTATTAGTAAATACAGTGTTAAATGGTCGTACGAATCGGTGTCTGAATTTTCATATAAATATGATATTTACTAGTAAATACAATATTTACTAGTAAATATGATATTTACTGGTAAATACAGTGTTAACCAGTCACCGAAGTCGATGGCCGGATTTTCAAGTAAATACGATATTTACCTGTAAATATAGCGTTAAATGGTTGCCGGAAAACAATCACTGAAAAACAGTCACCGGTCACCAGAAAATGATCACAGGTTACCGAAAAATATTCTCCAGTCACCGAAACTAGCCGCCGGTCCCAGCCATAATGGATTTGATTATAATCGACCTGTTTTAAAAAATATGCTATAATTAACTATTTTTTTTTAAAAATAGATGTTTAAAAAGAGGAGTAAAATGAAAAAGAAAGTTCATAGGTATTTTTGAGTCTTTAATAATATTTAAAACTTAAAATATCAAATTAGACTATAATTTACTATTTTTAAAAAATATATTAAAATTTACTAATCACTTTACCAATTTCCCTCCTTATCTCTTTTATTAACTAATTCAATCAAAATTTTTGAAGAAATAACAGTGGGACCCAAAAAACCAAGTCAGCAACCACCTAATTGTCCACCTCAGTGCCATGTAAGATGGTGAAGGGTACCACAGTTGCCCCCTAGCTTTTTTACTCTTTTCTCTTCACTTGGCGTGTTTTGAAAGGGGATTTGGGGGTTTATGACAGCCATTCCTCCACGAGCATTCATGAGCTCCATTTTTTTTTTTTTTTGGAAACCTCTACAAGCAGAGAGCTGAGAGAGGAGATAAATGAGGAAAAAGAAAAAGAAAAGCAAAATTATATTTTTAGTTTGAGGCTTTAGGATTTTATTTCTAATTTTAGTTTTAGAATTTTTATTTTTATTTTCAACAACCCAAAGGAGCAATTTCAAGAAGGAGGAGAGGGGAGCTTGGAGATGGGGAATTTCATCTACAAGTTTTTCTAAACCTTACTCTCTTTAATTTGTGCTTTTATGTTGTTTAATTTCTTTGGGCTTGTGGTATTTTTATTTTTATTTATGAAGTAATTTTATTTTCTCTAGAATTACAATTTAGCCCTTGTATGTGTTTTAGTTGATTTTTGTCCTATGTGATTTTTAATTGATTAATTGATATTGTTTATCCTATTGGGTTCTTTAATGCTCCTAATTAGTTGGCCACCGGTTAGGTGATGGTGTTGGACTTGAATGAATTGGAAAATGGATTTTTAGTATATACAATTTGAAATAGGAATATAACCCTAGGGCTACGGGCCCGTTTAGTTCGCTGATTCGAGTTGAGATGTGACTTTATGTGAGAGCTTTTTACTGTAGCAAAAAAGTTAGATGTGATTGTTTGTGAGAGCTTTTTACTGTAACAAAACTCGAATTCTAAACTCGAATCAGCGAAATGAACGGAGCCTTCATTTGAATGTTTTTGCTTACTGAATTCATGTTATTGATGCCGCATATGAATATAGGGGTTTATTTATTTATTTATTGCTAAAGAGGAATATAGGAGTTTTGATTAATGTGAATGTGCCTACTAGTTTATCAAAAGAGACGAGTAGGTAATTTTGCGCATTTGGTTAACAATTCAGTTGATTAAACTTAATCATTTAGAGAGCAAAATCATTCGAATGATAATAATTGGGTAAAATTGCAGTTTTTTCCATTGTTAGTTCATATTTTATAATATAATTTAGTTATTTTTCTTTCTTTTTAATCGGTTGTTCAAATAATCTTATAGTTAATTCAATTTCGGTAATTAGTCAAAATTAAACATAATTTATGTGAGAACGATACTCTACTCACTCTTTATTATTTATTATGATTCCATGCACTTGTGGATCCCACGCAACAACACTCTCCAATTTAATGTTGTTTTATTTTGGCATTTGGTTATTAGTAATTGAAGTTTTTAATTTCTCATTTGATAATTACAAATTTATAATTTTCAAATTATTTAAAAGTAAAAGAGTTTCAAAACTTAATAATTATGAAAAAAGTAAATATAATATTTTAAATATTTGAATAGTTATCAAATATATTATCACACTTCTTTATGCCAAATATAATCCTGATTTTGCATTTCTTTAGATATGGTCTTTGATATGTTCAAATAATGTGGCATCATCTTATTAGGGAAACATGTTGGAGATATGAATAAGGAAACGTAACCTTATATTTATATTATTTTTCTCATACTCTATCATAAAATTCTTAAATAAAAATTAATCTAACAAAAAAATTAATTATTAGTCAGATAATCAAAGAAACGACTCTTTTTTCTTGCCAACTTGGCTCTCTAGAGTCTAGTTTGAATTGTTGAACGAAATCAAATGAAGTTTTAGATTAAACTAGGATTTAATACTATGAATGACGTAAATAGAAGATTTAAAAAAAAATAGATTTTTAAAATTAATTAAAATAAGTAGTAGTAAATTAAAAATTTACGCGGAAAATTTTTTTTACATAGTAAAAAATATTTTTACTAATCATATATAAAAATTCACCCGTAAAAAATCCTTTAATTACTATTTACTTCAAATATTTTAAAATCTACTATTTATTTAATTTAGTTTTAAAAATATGCTATTTACTATAATTTTTGTTATAATTTAGTGTCACGTTAGTAATTTCCTTCATAGGAACGAGTAATTTTGCTAAATCTAACAATATATAAAAGAACCAAATCTCTTTTCTATGGGTGTCACGTGGCAGCCTCTCCCTTACCTCTTTTTTTTTTTTTTTTTTTTTTTTTTTTTTTTAATTTAAACTTAATTTTTTAAAATTTTTTACATTTTATTTTTTGTGTATTTTTTAATAATATATTGTTCTTCACTTTACTTTTATGAGACTTCTATGAGAGTAACTTTTTTATATGTTTTTCATTTTATTTTTAGTTGGTTAAAATAATTTTCTTCAAATGTGTCTCTAATTTTTTATTATCAATTGTTATCTTTACGCATATTTCTTTTTAAAATAAATTTAAAAATCTTTAAACAATTGTATAAATAAATTTCTCATTATTTAATAAACAATAAACTCTTTAAGTATACTCTAACACAGTAATACGTCAAAACTAGTAAAGTTTTAAAAGAGATAATGACAAGTTTTTAAATTCGGGAACCAAATGTGAAGAAGGGACCCAAAATTGGGGAAATTTTATTAAAAAAAAAAGAAAGTTATTTAAACAAGGTATAAAAACGACTTCTCCATAAAAAAAAAAAAAAGAAAAAAAGAAAAAAAAAAACTTCTCTTTTACTTGACTAGTTAGCTCTCCAGTAAGTGTCCGAAGAAAACCGAAGAGCGTATACTGCAGTAACCCGTTAGACTACTTCCGTTTGGAGTCCCTCTCGTGATTCGAGGTAATGATTGAACCCAACTCTCTTCTTCCTCGTTTCGTTGAGTCTCATTCTCTGGTTTTTGCCATTAGTTATATTTTCTTGGATATCTTTTCTCAACTTTCTTGCCATAACTTGGTCGTCAAAGCCTTGAAGCTTCTGAACGGAAAGACATAGAGAAAAAGTGTTTGCAGAAAACCGAAGAGAGTATACTGCAGAAACCCGTTAGACTACTTCCGTTTGGAGTCCCTCTCGTGATTCCAGGTAATGATCGAACGAACCCAAATCTCTTCTTCTTCGTTTCGTTGAGTTCCATTCTCAGGTTTTTCCCATTAGTTAGATTTTCTTGGATGTCCTTTCTTAACTTTCTTGCATTTTCTTTCTATAACTTGGTCGTCAAAACCTTAAAGCTTCTGAAGGGAAAGACATAGAGAAAAGACGTAAGAGGAGAAATGGGAAGGCTATTTGTGATCACTCTTGAAGCTGAAGATGAAGGAAACATATTACGTTGCAGGCACTGCCAGACACATGTGGCCTTCTATGAAACCGCAACTCATGTAAGGATAATGCTAAATCACCTCTATTTCTTGGTGTTTCTTTTTTCTTTTCTTTTTTTTTTTTTTTTTTTTTTTTTTTTTTCTTTTTTTTTTTTTTTTTTACTTAGTTTCTCTATCTTGTAGACTTTCCTTTTCATATGCATGCGAACATTGTTCTGTTGTTAGATGCGTCAATTTTCTTTTCTTGAAACGACGCTTTTTAGCTTTTTTTTCTTTATGTTTTTTACTGCAACAAGACTTTTTTTTTTTTTTTTTTTGTGTGTTATTCAAGATTGTGTTATTTAGACTCTCCTAAATCATTTGTTTAATAAGATTTTATGAAACAACTTCTCAAAAGATTAGTCTAACGAAATCTACTAATATAAGGAATTCTGTTTTTGTGTTTTTTCTCTGATAGGTAAAATCGTTATGATGATAACATTTTAGTCTTTAGGTCGTGTTAAATTAGTGAAATCTCTTGATCACATTTATTTGTATAAATCTTTCAAATAAAATTGTTTGGTTCTGAAATTAACCGCATCTTTTTCATGTTTCTGTTGTTTTCTTACTTGAGGTAGACTCATTTTCTTTTCTTGAAAAAACTGGCTGGTTATGTGGGTCTCTCTAGTTTTAAAACCATGTTCTTCATCTTCTTGCTTATGTACACTCTGTTGCTTCTTCAATTCAATTTAGTTACCATTTTTACTTTAGTATTGTGAACGATGAAATAGACGTTTCTAATCCTCTCTTTTGGTCTTTGTTTAATTAGGCTTTTCCTCGTGGAGATAGAATGGCATATATTTTTCCTCAAGTGTAAGTGTCCCTTCCTTTCCAGCACTACATTAGTATTTTGAGAATATATTTCTTTTCTTTTTTTTTTCCTTCCTAAAGTGTAATTTGTATTGGGAATTTCCTGGTGTTGTTGCTATTAGAGATCTCTTCGTTGAACATTCTTAGCTGAATAAAAAGTTAGAGAGACCTACTCTAAATTCAACTTTTTTGTATCAACTTACGTATCACATGAGCTGTCATTCTTTTATTGGTAGTTGTTTAAAAAAATTATCATGTCAATTAATAATAAGTGACTGCATCTACTAATAAAAAAGTGACAATTTTATGCCATGTAAATTGTACAAAATAGTTGAGATTAAAGTTAGTCTTCCCAGCACTATTTTTATTTTTAGCTTGTATCCACTCTGCCTTTTTGTATGTGTACATTCTGTTTCTTAGGACATAGTTTAATTGGACCCATAAAACACCAAGGTTTGAAGAAGCTAACAGCAATCAAGGTTTCCAACTAAGATCTGGTTTCCCACGTGGCGTATAATTTGTGTATTTGGTCTTGGTATTTTGTGTGGGAAAAATCAGTAGAAATTTGGATACTTTTTGTGTCACTGATGTAGAAGGTCAAGTAAGGACTTGTTTCCCATGAAATAAGTCAATTATGCATATACATTGGAAGCTTCAAATAAGACAATTTTTTTTTTTTTCCTGCCCCAATGCATGGCAGTGTCAATGTCACAGAAGGAGAACAGTGGTGGGAATTGACAAATAGAGACTATCAATGTTATTATTTGCAAGTTTTCTGCATCGGGTGTGGCTCATTCATAGGGCGCAAAATTAAGGCATGCAATTGTCAACTTCATTTTCCACTTTCTAGTGCAGTTCTTTTAGGCCTCGTTCACTTTGCGGATTCGAGTTTTCAATTCGAGTTGAGATGTGACATTTTCTGAGAACTTTTCACTGTAGCAGAAAAAGTTAGATGTGACATTTTCTTAGAACTTTTTACTGTAAAAACCTAAAATTGAAAACTCGAATCGGTGAAATGAACGAGGCCTTAGTTTCAGCATACTATCTTTTGCTCTTCCAAAACCCGCTCATCTCGTCTCGCTTGTTATATTCAGGTGGTTTGGCCGTTAATCTTGAAATACCTGGAAGAACAGTTTTTGATTCATACGTAAGAAATTCGACATGGCGATTGCTCTCACATGTTTGGACTGGTTTCGACCTTTTTCGTCGTTTGAGCGGGTATAAGATGGTTGGTTCTGAATCCTGATGGAACCTGCTTCATTGAGCTTTTCTGATTTTAGTTTTGATAGTGCAAGATGAAACTGATTTTTTTGGATTTATTTGAGTTCTTGAGCTGCCAAAATTGCTTAGAATGGTTTAATTTCACAGTATTACTCTATTGTTCCGCACATAATTTTTGTGTTCCTTAATTTGAGATCCATAATTGTGTTCTTGAATGCTCTTTTAAACCATTGTTGAAAAATATTACATACAAAAGAGGAACTTTAGTTGGTCTGATCGTTGGTTTTTCTTAGTTCTTCAATAGTTTTTTCTTATTTTTACTCTATCATTGTCTAAACGAGTAAGAAAATTGTAGGCAATAACGTTGTTTTGGCTAAGAAGGAAGTTCATACACAAAATTGGAATTTGGATAAAACTGTCCTCATTCTTAACAATCCAGTACATGATTCTCATTCTTAACAATCCAGAAATTATTATTGTACTCTGGTTCTTGTGTTTGCGGGGAATATTTCTAAACAAGTTGTGACACAGCAATAACATGTCCCCTCTTGGAGATGAGTCAGTTTTTGTTTTCTTTTTTATTTTGAAATTTGATGATATAATTTTGTCCAAATCCAATCATATACCCCTCGTTTAGACAAAAGAACTTCCTACGTATCTCGCCCTAATTTGAAATGTGAAATTAAGTTCAATACCTTTTAAAACCTTAACTTCCTAGCAAAGTGAAAAGAACATGCCCTAAAACTTTCAAATACAATATTGGTAGAATGAAGCTAGCAAAGATATATATATATATATATAGCTAGCTGAGACATATTTTTTAATATATATTTTATTTATATTTTACTTATAATTTTGAAAAACTGCCTAGTATGTAAATCAATATACGAAGTAATTCAAATTATGTACTAATAATTGACTGGATAGATAACAAAACAATACAGAAATATTTGCATTCTTCGATTGAGTACTGAATATTCGCACCTTTTCCTCTAACACTCGTCATTTTTGTTAATTAATCAATTAAAATGAAATTTCAGAGGTTTCGACAAAAAAAAAGGTTATTTATAAAAATGGTCCTCAATCTGTTTAGTAAGTGACAATTTAATCCTTCTTTTTTTTTTTCGAACGATCCCCAACCTCTTTAAAGAGGTGCAATTTAATCCTTTCCGTTAACATTTATTTTTTTTCCAATAAAATGACTTAAATGCCCCATTAGAAAGACTTCTTCTTGCACATCATGTGACCCAACCACCACCCTCGTCAGAATCAGACCCTCTTCCTCCTCCACCACCGCCGGAGACCCAGAAGGAAGATCCACCGCCGGCGCCGGAGATTGTCGAGAAAGAAGACCTACCTTCAGAACCGCCGGAGCTGGAGGTGGTTGTGAAGGAAGAATCAATTCCACTGTCTCCGGCGCTGGCGCCGGAGTCGAAGGAGGCGAGAGAGAAACTGGGAGAGTTTTTGGCTGACGGTTCTGAGAAATCCAAACTGGGTTCGGAGGATCCAGAAGAACCGAAAAAGATTTCTCAGTCTCTGATTTTGTTCAAAGAGGAAATCAACAAAGTCGTCGGTCTCTCAGACTCCGAGACGAAAGCTCTCGAGGAGCTGAAGCATCTCATCGAACAAGAACAACAAAAAGAAACCAAAGAACTTTCCATTTGGGGAGTTCCTCTTCTGAAAGATGACAGAACATATGTGATAGAGAAGGCCATCCCGTCTGTTACAATGCTTTCGGGGAGTTTCAGAACAAGGATTTGTATCAGAAAACGTTTTCTGATCAGGAATTATGGACGTTTGGTTGATAGATTCAGAATCATTTTTTATTTACGTGTGTTTTTTGTGAGAAAAAATATTGTAACGAACCACGAACCATGATTCGAATCATGGCATGAATCTAGCAACCAAACAACTAAGTTTTTTAGGTACATGATTCAGTTCTTGGAGAGAAGTATTAGAAAGCTTGATTTTAGCCCCGGTGGTGTTTGTACTATTTTCCAAGTTAATGATCTCAAGAACTCTCCTGGACCGGCAAAGAAGGAGCTCAGGATCGCCACTAAACAAGCCCTCCAGTTACTTCAGGATAATTATTTTGAGTTTGTTGCCAAACAGGTTTTTCTTATTATTATCTTCACTAAGGATATTTTTTTTCCTATGTAGTTATGTTGTTGGGTTTTCTAGGTGTTTATCAATGTTCTTGGTGGTATCTTGCATTCTACACTATGATAAGTCCATTCCTGACTCAGAGGACCAAAAGCAAGTTTGTTTTTGCAGGCCCGGTTAAATCCTCAGAGACCCTTTTCAAGTTAGTGGAGATTTTATTTGTCCATTTTTCCCAAATTTTATTTCTGAGTTGGTTTTCTTATTATGTCCCTTTTAAAAAAAAAAAGAGGAGGAAAAAAGTAGAATATCGTCCCCATTTTTTTATTTGCTGGAGCTTTCTACAATAAGCATAGACAGACACGAAGTCAGCTAAAAATTTGTTTTGGATACTTGAATTCACTCAAAATTTTGAACTAAAACTAACAGTGTAATAAATACTAAAAATCTTATAACTTACATTTATTCTATCACTATTTTTAAATATATAAGTTTTTTGAATTTAAAGCAATGGATTCAAGAAAGGAAAAAAGAAAAACTGTGCGTTTAATTGCAGTGAGGGAATAGTAATGAGAATGGAAATGAGAATAGAGTGGAAAGGAAAAATAATTCATTTATTTGGTTTTAATTTTACAAATGTAATGAAATGAAATATGAATATTTTCATGTTTACAAAATTAACCCTCATGCTAATATAAATAATATCATATATATTAATATAATCATTTAATGTAATAATATAATATAATATAACATATTATAATTATAATATATAATATAGTATATTATCATTTCTAATTATAATATATTATCTATTATAATATAAATTTATATTGTGATTATATAAATACTTAATTATAATATTATTAAATATAGCATCTGATTATAATTATA
>NW_010366875.1:139894-148949 GCF_000414095.1 Morus notabilis
TGTGTACATCAAGTGTTTGTGCTATTGCATTAACTTACATAATTTTCTGTACACCAAGTGTTTGATAAAAGTACCTTGTTCAATTAATTGTCTATATTTAGTTTTAATCTTCGAATAATCATATAAACTCTAAAAAAATATTCAAAACCCAATTCACCCCCCTCTTGGGTAGCCTTATTCGGGACAACAATTGGTATCAGAGCAAGGTTGCTCAAATTTCTTTAAAAAAAAAAAGATTTTACAATCTTGAGCATGGCTACACAAAACTTTCAAAACATGGAAGGTCAATCTACACATAGACCTCCTCTTTTTAATGGGGTTGATTATAATTATTAGAAAGTAAGAATGAGAATTTATTTACAATCTATCGATTATGCCTTGTGGTGAAATGTCAAAAATGGTCCATTTGTTCCCACAAAGAAAAATGAAGATAAATTAGTTCCTAAGGACCCTAGTGAATATGATGAAGATGATGAAAGAAAATTATCCTTAAATGCTAAAACTATGAACATTTTGTATTGTGCTTTAGATAGAAATGAGTTTAATAGGATCACTTCATGTAAGTCCGCACAAGCCATATGGCATACTTTAGAGGTAATACATGAGGGTACAAACCAAGTAAAAGAAACTAAGATAAATCATCTCGTTCGTGCATACAAAATGTTCGAAATGAAAGATGATGAATCAATCACCTCTATGTATACACGATTCACCGATATAGTTAACGGTTTAAACTCTCTTGATAGACCATTCAAGGAAATTGAATTGGTGAACAAGATCGTGAGGTCATTGCATAAGTCATGGAGTGTCAAGAGAACCACCTTGGAGGAAATGAAACACCTATCAACTATCTCACTTGATGATTTGATCGGATCTTTAATGACTCATGAACTCTCTCGAATGAAAGACAAGGAAGAAGATGATAAGAAAAAGAAAGGAATAGCATTGAAAGCTTCAATTCAAGAAGAAGTTAATGAGCATGAGGAAGAAGGCAACTTGATCAATTAGACAAGGAAATGATCTCCCTATTTACCAAGAAATACAAGAGATTCTACAACAAGTTTAACCAAGGCAAGAGCTCAAGAAGAAATGAAGAAAGGGGAGACAAAATCAAAAGGGATGAAATCATTTGCTATGATTGCAAGAAGCCCGGACACAAGAGGATGGAATGTCCTCTCAAACGGAGCAACAAGAAGAGCTCCAAAAGAGATGAACTCAAAAAGGTTCTCCAAGCAACTTGGGATGAATTAGAGCTCGGAGAATCCGATAGTGATAAGCAAGAAGAAATAGCAAATATGTGCTTCATGGCCATTGATGATAATGAGGTAACCTCAAATTCTAAACTTCATATCGAGGAAAATAGTATTATACCTTTTTCAAATGAGGATATAGAACATGCATTTTCCGAATTACAAGAATAATATACTAAACTTGCTCATAGAAATGCATCTCATAAAAAAACTATAGAACTACTTAAGAAAGAAATCACATTGTTGACAAATGAGAAAAGTATGATATTATGTAAAAATGTCTCCTTAAAAGAAAAGGTTGATGATTTGACAAAGATCATTTTGAAGTTCACCAATGGAAAGAAAAACTTTGATCAAATGCTTGGTGAACAAAGATGCGTTTTCAACAAAGGAGGTATTGGTTACAAGACTCATGTAAAACAAAAATATTTTAAAAACTATTTTGTCAAAGCATCAACATCAGATTCAAAATATGTGCGCACTTATTGCAATCAAAATGGCCACACATCTTTCTCATGTGCCATTAAAAAGAACACATACTTTGAAACCAAACAAGGTTCAAGAACTAACCCTCAAGGACCCAAATTCATGTGGGTACCAAAAATCAAGACTTGATTTTGCCTTGTAGGAGCCAAGAGAGGAAAAGGTCAAGTGGTTTTTAGATAGCGGATGCTCAAAACACATGACGGGAGACCTTTCCTTACTTAAAAACTTCACAAGGAAAAACGGAGGACGTGTGACATTTGGCGACAACACAAAAGGAAAAATTCTTGGAGTTGGCGATGTCGGTAATAGTGCCTCTCCCTTAATTGAAAATGTATTTCTTGTTGATAATTTGAAACATAACTTACTTAGTATTAGCCAATTGTGCGATAAGGGATACCGAGTTGTTTTTGAATCATCAAAATGTTTGATTGAAAATGTTTGCAATAATGAAGTGGTGTTTATTGGTGATAGAAGTGAAAATGTTTATACAATAGATATTGAAAAGTTATCATATAAAAATCAATGCCTTTCCGTTTTAAATGATGATTCTTGGCTTTGGCATAGAAGACTTGGTCATGCTAGCATGCACCTACTTTCAAAACTTTCTAGAAAAGAAGTTGTTAGAGGATTACCAAACCTTCCTTTTCAAAAGGATAAAATTTGCGATGCATGTCAATTTGGAAAGCAAGTTCGAACCTCTTTCAAATCTATTTTAGAAATCTCTACAACAAGACCTTTACAATTGCTAACAACGAGTCTCGGTGGAAAACATTATGCATTTGTCATTGTTGATGATTTTTCAAGATATACATGGGTAATCTTTTTAGCAACTAAAGATGAAGCATTGAAACCATTTTTATATTTTTGCAAAAGAGTTCAAAGTGAGCAAGGTTATCTAATTACCACCATTAAAAGTGATCACGGTGGAGAATTTGATAATGATGCTTTTGAAATACTTTGTAATGAGAATGGGTATAAACATAATTTTTCGGCACCAAGAACACCACAACAAAATGGTGTTGTTGAAAGGAAAAATAGAATTCTACAAGAAATGGCTAGGTCTATGTTAAATGAAAATGGATTACCAAAATACTTTTGGGCCGAGGCGGTTAACACTTCTTGTTACATTGTAAATAGAGTTCTTATTAGACCAAAAATGGATAAAACTCCATATGAGCTTTGGAAGGGTAGGAAACCCAACATTAGTTATTTTAGAGTCTTTGGTTGCAAATGTTTTATTTTAAACACTAAAGACAACTTTGGAAAATTTGATGCAAAATCCGATGTTGGAATTTTTCTTGGTTATTCTACTACTAGCAAAGCTTATAGAGTATTTAATAAAAGAACTTTAGTTATAGAAGAATCCATGCATGTCGTATTTGATGAAACTAACACCTTTGTGAAAAAAAGTCTAGATGATGATGATTTAGGTTTGGAGCATAAAATGAGCAATATGGAGTTGAATGACAAAGAAGCAATGGATCCCAAAGAGAAAGAACCTCAAACTTACAACACACCACAACGTCAAGAGGATCAAGTTAATGATTCAAAACAAGATAGTACATGCAATCAACTACCGAAGGAATGGAGGTATAGTACCTTTCATCCTAAAGATAAAATCTTAGGTGACATCTCACAAAGAGTGGTTACTAGATCATCACTTAAAAATGTTGGGAATAATTTAGCTTTTCTTTCACAAATTGAACCAAAAAGTTTTAAAGATGCCGAAAATGATGAATTTTGGATTTTAGCGATGTAAGAAGAGCTAAATCAATTTGAAAGAAGTGATGTATGGGAATTAGTCCCTAGACCTAGTACTCAATCCGTGATTGGCACCAAGTGGGTCTTTAGGAATAAGAGAGATGAGCACGGTGTGATTGTGAGAAACAAGGCTAGACTAGTGGCCCAAGGTTTCAATCAAGAAGAATGAATCGATTATGAAGAAACCTTTGCACCAGTTGCTAGATTAGAATCCATTAGAATGTTATTAGCCTTTGCATCCCACAAAGAGTTCACTCTTTATCAAATGGATGTTAAAGTACTTTTCTTAATGGATACATTGTAGAAGAAGTATATGTAGAACAACCACCCGGTTTTCAAGATCACAAGTGTTCGGATCATGTTTTTAAATTGAAAAAGGCTTTATATGGTTTAAAGCAAGCTCTTAGAGCTTGGTATGATAGACTTAGTAAATTTTTACTCCAAAATGGATTTTCAATCGGAAAAGTTGATACTACATTATTTACACAAACAAAGGGTGATGATCTAATTATTGTACAAATTTATGTTGATGATATTATTTTTGGTTCTACTAATGTTTCCCTTTGTGAAGAGTTTTCAAAGTGCATGCATACTGAGTTCGAAATGAGTATGATGAGAGAGCTCAACTTCTTCCTTGGTCTTCAAATTAAACAAACAAAGGAAGGCATCTTCATCAATCAAGCTAAGTATGTCAAAGATCTACTTAAGAAGTTTGACTTTGAAGGCATGAAGCCTCTATCTACTCCAATGAGCTCATCTATTAAATTAGACAAGGATGTAAATGGTAAGGCAGTGGACATAACGAAATATCGAGGTATGATCGGATCCTTACTTTACTTAACCGCAAGTAGACCAGACATTATGTATAGTGTTTGTTTATGTGCTAGATATCAATCAAATCCTAAAGAGTCTCATCTAAATGCGGTAAAAAGAATTTTTAGATATCTTAGTGGCACTAAGAATTTAGGATTATGGTATCCAAAGGGCACACACATTGACTTGTTTAGTTATTCGGATGCCGATTGGGTAGGCTGCACCATAGATAGGAAAAGCACAAGTGGTACATGTCATTTTCTAGGATTTGCACTAGTTTCTTGGTTTAGTAAGAAGCAAAATTCGGTTGCTCTATCAACCGCGGAAGCCAAATATATCTCGGCAGCCAACTGTTGTGCGCAAGTCCTTTGGATGAAGCAAACACTTCTGGACCTAGGATTGAGCTATGATCATGTGCCTATCATGTGTGATAACACCAGTGCAATCAACTTGTCAAAAAATCCAGTTTTGCATTCACGCACCAAACACATAGAAATTAGACATCATTTCTTGCGTGATCATGTACAAAAGGGTGATATCACATTAGAATTCATTAGCACTAATCATCAAATTACGGATATCCTTACCAAGCCTCTAGCCCTTGAAAGATTTACTTCACTTAGAAGAGGTTTAGGATTATTAGATGCTACGGAATTAAATTTGATCACTTAGGAATTAAGTATTTGATCTATGACTAGATGATTTGATGCTAAAATAGATTGATATTGTTATTTTGCTTGTGTGATGGTATATGAGGAAACATATGCTATATTTAGTTGTTGGTTGATTAGGCATTGTCTGCCAAAATCAACTATCTTTTCACGTTTTCTGTATACACCGGTCGACCGGAGACAACGAAGTTATAATCAACCGGTCGACCGGTTAAGCTTGACCGGTCGACCGCATCGGACGATCGGTGGTTCGTGACAGGTTTTTTAAAATCAGCTCTAAGATTTTTTTTCCCTCACTCTCTCTAACTCAAACTCGAGCCCTAGGAACCAACAACTCCCCCAATCCACAACATTCCTCAAAATCATCCAAGCTTTTCAAATTTCCTCTACAATCATAATCAAAACCTCTGAAGAAACGATCTTCCTCTCACATTCTCATTTCTTTCCACTCTTTCTCAACTTTCACTTCCAATCCACTCCAATCCGGAAATCACCCACAAAGTGTTCGACGGATAGCTTCAATGGCTTCACAGGGTCAATCATCACGTGAAAAAGGAAAAAATGTGAAATCCACTTCCTCTGGGCCATGAAAGAAGGTATCCAATGCTGAATTTAATTCTCGTTCCTTTAAGCTTTTTGAAAAGAAATCCATTGTAGAAGGAAGATTTGTGGACTTTAGTGAGTTTAGAGAGTTAAACATTGAGAGATTGTTTAAGACTCAAGGTTCGAAAGCATTTGTGGAGGTTAAGGAAGTAGTCTACCCTAGGTTAGTAAAAGCCTTTTATGCCCATATGGAATACACTACTTGTGACACCAATGTCCAAATATCATGCACTCTCAAGGGACAACGCATAAAACTTGATAGAGAGGTAATCTCAAACATTTTTAGGATTCCGAATGTGGGAAAATGTATGCATACTTGTGACTCTTGGGGGCTTATCATGGGGAAACAATGTCAAGGATTATTATGGACAAGACCTCAACTCAATGGAGCGAGACGAGATTGAGCCTCTACCCCCAAAGCCAAAAGCCAATGAACTACCCCTTAGGAGTAGAGTCATCCACCACATTATTTCAAACAATATCACTCCTAGAGGAGGGCATAGGGATGAGGTTTCATTCACCGATCTTTATCTGATGTTCTGCCTTCTCCAAAGTGAACGGACAAACCTTCCCTATTTGATCCTTCACAAGATGGTGGAGGGCAATAATTTGGCTAGGGATCCGAGTCTTCCTTATGATATGGTGCTAACAAAGATTTTTCGTCATTTCAACGTGGATCTTGATGACGAAACTGACGTTATTCCACCCAAATCTGATTACAATAAAACCACGATCAAACTCATGGGCTACAAGTTTGAGAATGGAAGGTGGATTCCGAAGAAAAAGGCCAAAGTTGAAAACGAAGGAGGCGAAGAAGAGATTGGAGGCAGTTCAACTCGGTTCAATGACGATGCATTCAATCACCTCCATGGACGGATTGAGTCCCTTTGTACAAGTCATGATGAGCTTCGAACGTAACTAAACACCGGCATCCAAAGTCTCTACTCATTTGTCGACTCAAGCATCTCTAATCTCCGAAACGACTTTCAAGTCCATCATCAAGAAATCGCCGATACGCAAGCACAATTTCTCGAACAACTTCGTCGTATCAATTTTCAAGGGCCTCCTCCTTCTTAGATAAATGATTAATGTTTCACTATGTCTTTTGATGGTTACTTCATTACTAATGACTAATGTAACTTATTTGGTGATTACATTGTTATGACTTGATATGTTTTTTTTTTGTTGATGACAAAAGGGGGAGATGGGGTTATTGTCTATAGGTATCAAGTGTTATTGCCTATTGTCACTTGATATTCCTATTTGTTGTTTAGTCCATTGTCACTTGAGGGGGAAAGGAAACATAAAAATGATCAATTGAGGCATTCTCTCTAATGGCTTAATAGATTAAGGGGGAGAATATTTTCAAGTAAGTATCAAGTGATTAAATAAGGGGAAGACATAACACTTGTAAAGAAGAACAATGTAATTGCTTATATTATCTTAGCAAATCAAGTGTTTGTCATCATCAAAAAGGGGGAGATTGTTGGCCCAAGGTTGAATATTCTCATGTTTTGATGATCATAAACACAATGTATTATGTTTCTAATGATTCTATTTTGAGTTGTGTATTTAGCGTAACTAATGTTATAAATCAACTCAAGAAGCATTTTGCGGAATACAATGCAAATACATTCAAGATTGACAAATGCAAATTGAAGAAAGAATTCAAGGCTTGAAGTGCTAAAATACCAAAGATCAAGAGCAAGCAAACAAAATCAAGCTGGACAAATACTAATAGCTTTTTAATATCTCCTTAGTCTTGTATTTGATTTTGACTTCATACTATCATGATTAATTCTTGTTTAGGCTCATGCACACACTCACATTATTCTTTAAAAATGAGACTAAACTTAGTGCATAATGACATTTGGCCTAAAAGTACAAATGTGAAGATTTGAGGCAAATTAAGTGTCAATCGGTCGACCTACGTTGTCTGGTGACAGAGAATGCAAAATGCATCGGTCGACCGGTGATGCCTCAACCGGTCAACCGCTCCGGTCGACCGGTTCTGTTCAACAGACACTCAATAAGAATGTTGAACAGCATGAATTCAAATTTGTCTCAACCGGTCAACCGCTCCGGTCGACCGGTACTGGGTAAACGGGCAAAAATATGACCGTTGGCAAGAGAGGTCAAATAGAGAAAAGTCATTTTTCTCAAGAGTAGATTTTGTGAAAAACAGAGAACGAATTCAAAGCTTCAAAAATCAAAAAGAGAGTTCTCTATTGTGTCTACATAATCATCATCTTCTCTAAATCCTTAACTCTCTCACACATAATTGAGCCTACCTTGAATTATCTTGTGATAGTGTGAGTTCATCATCTCCTAGTGATTTCAAATTGTGTAAAACCATTGTTAGGAGAGTAAAACTAAGTGCTTCATTACTCATAATCATTACTTTGGTATTGGGTTACTTGGTTGGTCGATCTCCGTGGAAAATCAACATTGTGTAAGAGGTTAGACGAAGCCTCGGGTAGAAAGATTCGCCTTCTTGTAAGAGGAGTGATCGTGCCGGAAAGTCGATTGAATAGTGAAAGAGGTCGAGAGGCGGAATATCTCGGCGACAGTGGATGTAGGCAAATTTATTTGTCGAACCACTATAAATCTCGTTTGCATCTTTCTAACTCTATCTCTTTAATTTCTGCACTTTAAATTTGATTGCTGACATTGATTGGTTTAACTCGTCGTGATAAGTTTATTGAACTCTTTTTATGATATTAGATTGGTCCATCCTGTGTACATCAAGTGGTTGTGCTATTGCATTAACTTACATAATTTTCTGTACACCAAGTGTTTGATAAAAGTACCTTGTTCAATTAATTGTCTATATTTAGTTTTAATCTTCGAATAATCGTATAAACTCTCAAAAAATATTCAAAATCTAATTCACCCCCCTCTTGGGTAGCCTTATTCGGGACAACAAAATATAATAAGATATTATTATAATATTAAATATGATATATTATAATATATGTATATAATTATAATATATTATATTATATGTTATAAGATATAATATTAACTAGATTATAAATATTAATATTATAATATTTGATGGTATTGATGGAAAAGAAAATTAAAAGAGTTTGGAATGGGCATTCTTCTCATATGAGGAATGAATGATGATTCACTCATTTGATAGAAAAGTTATTCCATTTTGAATGGTCATTTCTTTTCTTAAAATCAACCAAACTTAAGAATGAAAGTTGATTTCTTTTCATTCCTTTCCATTCCCCCCAACCAAACACACCCTAAGGGTGCGTTTGGTTATAGTGGGGGAATGGTAACGGGAATGGTAATGAGAATGGTAATGGGAATGGAATGGAAAAGAAAATTGATTCATTTGTTTAGTTGTAATTTTAAGAATTCTCTAAAATGGAACATGAATATTTTCATGTTGACAAACTTACCATTGTGCTATAATAACACTAATATTTTATCTATCAATATAATAAATAAAATGTAATA